>NC_057814.1:627963323-628152532 GCF_018294505.1 Triticum aestivum | reverse complement strand
TTGAAGTGCCCGTGTAACAGATGAGTTCTCGTCCGAAACCCTGATACTCCGAAAGAGATTGTCCAGTTTGTACACGAAGTACGTCCAGTTTTTGCCGTGACCCTCTCTACTCTTTTGCACATGCTATGCGGGTGAAATGCTGATACCATGCCAATTTCCAACATTTTCAGAGTTCATTTTGTAGTGATTTTCCATTTCACGGCCATTTCGCTCTCTAAACAAATCGGTAAATGACTGAAAAACAGCAAATGATGTCAGAACGTGTTGGAAATTGATGACGTCGCTTTGAATGCTGCATACTGAACCCAACTGGAGTTCAAATAAGTTTAAAAAACATTGAAGTTCCCGTGTAACAGATGAGTTCTCATCCGAAACCCTGATACTCCCAAAGAGATTGTCCAGTTTGTACACGAAGTGCATCCAGTTTTCGCCGTGACCCTCTCTACTCCTTTGCACATGCTATGCGGGTGAAATGATGATACCATGCCAAGTTCCAACATTTTCAGAGTTCATTTTGTAGTGATTTTCAATTTCACGGTCATTTCGCTCTCTAAACAAATCGGTAAATGACTGAAAAACAGCAAATGATGTCAGAACGTGTTGAAAATTGGTGACGTCGCTTTGAATGCTGCATACTGAACCCAAAATAGTCTGGAGTTCAAATAAGTTTAAAAAACATTGAAGTGCCCGTGTAAGAGATGAGTTCTCGTCTGAAACCCAGATACTCCGAAAGTGATTGTCCAGTTTGTACACGAAGTGCGTCCAGTTTTCGCCGTGACCCTCTCTACTCTTTTGCACATGCTATGCGGGTGAAATGATGATACCATGCCAAGTTCCAACATTTTCAGAGTTCATTTTGTAGTGATTTTCAATTTCACGGTCATTTCGCTCTCTAAACAAATCGGTAAATGACTGAAAAACAACAAATGATGTCAGAACGTGTTGGAAATTGATGACGTCGCTTTGAATGCTGCATACTGAACCCAATATAGTCTGGAGTTCAAATAAGTTTAAAAAACATTGAAGTGCCCGTGTAACAGATGAGTTCTCATGTCGAAACCCTGATACTCCGAAAGAGATTGTCCAGTTTGTACACGAAGTGCGTCCAGTTTTCGCCGTGACCCTCTCTACTCTTTTGCACATGCTATGCGGGTGAAATGATGATACCATGCCAAGTTCCAACATTTTCAGAGTTCATTTTGTAGTGATTTTCAATTTCACGGTCATTTCGCTCTCTAAACAAATCGGTAAATGACTGAAAAACAGCAAATGATGTCAGAACGTGTTGGAAATTGATGACGTCGCTTTGAATGCTGCATACTGAACCCAAAATAGTCTGGAGTTCAAATAAGTTTAAAAAACATTGAAGTGCCCGTGTAACAGATGAGTTCTCGTCTGAAACCCTGACACTCCGAAAGAGATTGTCCAGTTTGTACACGAAGTGCGTCCAGTTTTCGCCGTGACCCTCTCTACTCTTTTGCACATGCTATGCGGGTGAAATGATGATACCATGCCAATTTCCAACATTTTCAGAGTTTATTTTGTAGTGATTTTCAATTTCATGGTCATTTCGCTCTATAAACAAATCAGTAAATGACTGAAAAACAGCAAATGATGTCAGAACGTGTTGGAAATTGATGATGTCGCTTCGAATGCTGCATACTGAACCCAAAATAGTCTGGAGTTCACATAAGTTTAAAAAACATTGAAGTGCTCGTGTAACAGATGAGTTCTCGTCCGAAACCCTGATACTTTGGAAGAGATTGTCCAGTTTGTACACGAAGTGCGTCCAGTTTTCGCCGTGACCCTCTCTACTCTTTTGCACGTGCTATGCGGGTGAAATGATCATACCATGCCAATTTTAATATTTTCAGAGTTCATTTTGTAGTGAATTTCAATTTCACGGTCATTTCGCTCTCTAAACAAATCGGTAAATGACTGAAAAACAACAAATGATGTGAGAACGTGTTGGAAATTGATGACGTCGCTTTGAATGCTGCATACTGAACCCAAAATAGTCTGGAGTTCAAATAAGTTTAAAAAACATTGAAGTGCCCGTGTAACATGTAAAAATATACACAAAAAATACATTGATTATCATTGATCTTTTTGTGTACAATCTGAATTGTCAATATGAGTCCTCAACGGTTTAGAAACCGGTGAAGACTCATATTGCGACCACAAATTCTACACATAGAGTTCAATGAAGAACAAGTGCTTGTGATAGTTTAAGGTGGTAAAAATCTTGCTAGGGGAGCGAGGTGGGACTAAAAACAGCCTGCCACAACATCTTTACTACCGGTTCATGCCACGAACCGGTACTAAAGGGGCTGGCCGGGCCCCAGCCTCTTTAGTACCGGTTCGTGGCATGAACCGGTACTAAAGGTTCGCACTAAGCCGGTACTAAAGATCTCCTCCCGCCTAGCCGTTTGAACTAGCACTAATGGACACATTAGTGCCGGCTCATATGCAAACCGGGGCTAATGTGTCTCACATTTGACACTTTTTCTACTAGTGAGAGAAAATCTATCTTCGATGAACCCTGTTGTCCATTCCGTTATTCAATTCACATTTGGCTACATTGCAAAAAAAAAATTCTTATTAGTGTCATATCATACTTGATCCATTTGCTTCGATGCCTTCTCAACTTATTTTAATTATCCATGTGGGTTTTCATTCTCAGTAATCGTAATTACCAGTGAATGCTTCCAATCTGGTAAATGTTCTCTCACTCAACTCACCCTGACTTAGAAGTCACAAGGAAGCACTACCCGAGTAAGGAAGAAATCTCTTTATTAAGTGCACTATTGTTGGCAAAAGACGACATTAATATTCTAAACAATTATGCAATATCTAAACCGGAAAGATAACTCGTATTCTTAACTGGCAGTTCTCAGCTACAACATTATTGCTTGGCAAATCTTTGTATTGCCTCTCCTACAACATCATTCACGTGTATGGGATACTTAGCTAGATTGTGACTAGAGATTTTATTTTTACACTCATTTGGCATTTTGTTGACCTTCAGTTGTATTCCTATTATTGGTTGGCCTTGCAGAGTCTGATCCCTATTTACCTTCTGAAGATTTATTGTCCATATATGGCCCTTGCAAAAGAATTGTCTTACTATTTGCAGATAGGTATTGTCACATTCAGGGTCTTTGTGTGCCTCATTTGTGGAAACATAAATGGCAAAAATTACCCTTACATCTAGATGTGTACGTGTCAAGCTAGAACTATACTTATTTACATCTTGGTAGATGATCAGTAATGGCTATACCATTTCCTCGGCTCTATGCAATTTTATTTATGTGGTGAGCAGTGAGCTACAGGCGGGGTAGCTCGTATGTGGTTAATGTTATGCGCATTTTTTTTCATCTTAATGGCTCTACGTTTTCACATACATATGGAGGTTTTTTTATGACCTATGGTAGACTCATTTGTATGTGATTAATTTTATGCGTAACTTCTCATCCGCTATAATTTGAATTAATGGATGCAATTTGATTATTTATTGTGTGGAATTAAGTATCTAACTTTTCATATTTAGATTTATGCATCCATTCTTACATTTTTGTTAGCTAACACTTCACAGTGTGTAATTTATAATTATTATCTATTGAACACTTCTAATGTTCCCCCAAAAAAGGCTCTGCATGTGCTTTTACAATGTTATTAATTTTCAATTATCTTCATCTTTTTTTTACACAACCATATTTTTCTTAGCTCTCGTTCCACTACATGCTCCTAACCGGTCGGAGGAATACTAAATTGTGTGTCAAATTGACTCCTATGCAAGTAGATAATGAGCAATAAAAGTTGATCATTGCTGTCTTTTACGATGTCAGTGTGTCACCATCAACAATAATTAGACGTCATGAATTGGCTCCCACATACAATTTGAGAAATGCTAGATAAAAAAAGGTTAGCATGAAAATATTAACCGTAAATACCATACGAATCAGACTGGCTCTTTCATACATATTAGGAAAAGCCTAGTGATTGTTTTTTTTTCTGAACACTAACTCGCCTCTTTCCTAGGCTGGCTGCAAAAATATGGGATAAGGAGACATGCATACGTATTTATTTCCTGCAAATCACAACCGTTCCTTTTAACTATTTTTCTACTGTTACTCCCTCCGTCCCATAATATAAGAACGTTTTTTACACTAGTGTAGTGTCAAAAACGTTCTTATATTATGGGACGGAGGGAGTATATTTCAGCCATTCGCTTTCTATCATTTAATAATGTAATACTCCCTTCGATCCATAATAAGTGTCACAACTTTGAATTAAGGTTAGGGCACTTATTATGGATCGGATGGAGTAATAGATGGATCAAATAGTAAAATAATATATGAGTGTTACAATAGAATTAGCTATCGCAGGGAGCTAGAAATGCAGTATTGTAGGTATGTACATAATTTAAAGATTCTTATGGCTCATGCACATCAAGCATGTCACTTGTCCCCAAGCAATGCAGGATGGCCTAAAAGAAACGGAAAAAAGTACAACATCGAGATTGTAGAACATACACTATTTCTTGTAATACCAAGAATTAAATATATTGGCCATGTTGCATAAGAACCTCACTTTCTAGTGCTTCTGCACAATTCTAATGGTTCTTCCATGAAAAAAATTAGAAGAATCAATAATTACAGTGGCATGACAAAAAAGATTAAGCATTGGATTAACTATTGATGCTTCAAATAAAACTTAAGCATTTGAAACCCAAGACATAAATGAGTTACTTAGTTGGGTGAAGTTGATTTTGTAGCTAGTTATATTTTTTTTCTAGATGAACAAAACCTATGGAAGGAACTAATCTACAACAAACCAAGAAAGATCAAGTGCACTGTCATGAAAATCCTTATTGTGAAATTTTGTTCATATTAAGCATGTCCCCTACCATCTGCAATGTAAAAAAAGATATGACACATTCGGAAATCCATTTTGGCTCCCGGGGGCACGTGCTCTGCGTGCGGAAATTATTTTTGTAATGTAAAAAAAATCTCAACAAAAATCCTATGTGTTATTAGTCATATCCAAATGCTATCTTCAATTTTTTATGCAAAAGTGTTAAGCATTTTGGCGTGCGCAAAAAAAAGAACACCAAATGTTACCCCCAAATTGTTTTTTTCATCGACGAAACATTACCACTCCGTTTCGCCTGAGAGTTGTCAAGCATTCTTGTTACACTAACACGAACATCTACAAAAAAATTATGTATTTCTAAAACATTTACTATCATATTTTGGTTACTGTTCACCCAGGAGCATGTGCTTCCGGGAGCCGAAACACCTCCCCCATGACACATTGTCTTTTTTTATAAAGGATGGATTCTATTGGCTCAATGTGTAGCATCAAGAGGATACAAACACAAAAAGCACAAACCTGGCATGTGAATAGCTAGGATGCATAGAGCCAACACAAACACACGCACACCCAGAACACGCCCACAAATAGCAAAGTCGTATACGACCAAACCTATGTATAGGCAAGGAAAAAAAGCTCCAAAGCGATCAAATCTGCGGTCGGCGAACTATAACAATGACCATATCCGAACCAACCATCTGATGACACCACACGGGCGACGGGATTCTTCAACAACAACACCTTCAGAAAGGGAGCGATGCTCAAGTGTCGTCGTAGCTAGATCCAACCACGAAATGTCAAAAATCTAAGTTTTCACCTTGAAGATCGAGTCCAAGCATAACCCACCAATGCCTTCAACAAGGTAATAACATAAAAACATCGTCATTGCTAGGTATAACCAACTCAGGTTAGACCTAGGCTTTCACCTCGGAGCTTGAGACCGGGTGCTCGATTAACACCACCATTGAAGCCACTAATGTGTTGTCGCCACCCGTTTTCTGCGATCCCAACAGCTACATGCGATGCGAACGCCGACGCTGCACCACCATCCCTCTGCATTAAGTTGTCGTCTATAGTTTGAATTTCACCGCTGCTTGCTACGTCATGTAATCTCATTGCATAACTATTTAAATTAAAAGAATATAATCAACCATACCAGGAAAAAAATATGTTTGCTTACATATCACATACATCAATGCTTAAACCTGATCTCCACACTCTTGTTCACTTCCTCTCTTCTTATGATGGAGAAATTAAGAATCCACAAACTGTTTTGATCTGTAATAATGAATACTACTCAGAAAGCATCTGAAAAACAAAATCCAGGTATTGTAACTAGATTACATCAGAACCACACATTTATGTGCATACCCACGTGACAGCCTGTACGCGAGTAATCCTTTTGCGTCTGTAGATATCTATCCTATACACACGTAGTTCGCAATTTATACATGGCAATGTAGGCAACAGAAAGGAATCCAAGATGAGTAAACAGAGACCTTTGTCTAAATTTGCACGGCTGCTTGCAGTGCCCGGAGAGCATGTCGAAGGTCGAGGCCGCCGTCTTGTCCCTCTGGGTGTCACGACGGTGACTAGTTATGAATTGGACTGGCTCCATCATATGGGGATAGTCCAACATCCTTTAGCAATAGTTTTTTTTCGGACCCTGATAAGTGCTACACGTGTGGCACAAAGTAATTTTTTCCTGACATTTTTTGATGGCAAGTTTACTTACAAGAGGATGACAACTTTCTGTTTGGATGGCAAGTTTCAATTTTTTTGAGATTTTTTTCGGATGGCAACTTTAATGTAAAAAAGATCAGGGTGGTGTTATTTCGTGCCACACGTGTGGCACTTATCATTTAGAATTTTTTTCTGGACCTCGTCTATTTCCTAGGCTGGCTGGGAACATATGGTCTAAAAACATTTGGGATAAGGATACGTGCATACGTACTTATTTTCTGCAAATCACAGGCTTTCGTTTACACCTCTTAATCTACTGTGACATCTAAGCCATTTGTTTTCTATCGTGTTATGTTACATCTCATTTTCTACCGTTTTTATAACACAACTATCGTTTTTAATAAATAATACAATAGATAGATAAGGTCATCACGTAGTACCTCTTCACGCTACACCTCCAACGGACTCTATTGGTTTCATGCACCATAATCCACTAGTCAAGGGATATGTGATCCGATAAAAGGACACTACGCTCCAAAACAATGCTTTAATGATAGAATCGAGCTCAAACATCGATGTTGTCCGATCTGACCATAAGTGAAATCTGGAGCTATCACCATCGGTGGGGAACTTCAGACCAACCATTTCAACAAGGGAACGGGCCTAGCGCCGGTGGTGCTGGCCAGGACGCATGCTGGCAGTGCCCTACTTCACCTCGCGTCGTCTCACTGGCCAGTGGTGGTGGTCATCTTCTTCGTCGAAGGTGGCCAGCTAGAGGCTTGGTGATCGGATATCTCGAGATTCATCATCTAGTCCCGGCTGCGAGTTGGGGAGACATGGTTGCCGATGAAAACCGAGCCGACGACAGTTGATGGAGGCGTTCTACGCCGTTACCTTGATGGGAAGGCATCGTCGTGTAACTACTGTCGACCCACTCGTGCTGCTCCAGGGGAAACCCTAGGATCTGGTGTTCCAGATCGGACGATGGCGGCACTGCGGTGTCGTTTCTCTCTTGGGAGCATCGTTTGTGGAGCAGCGCTGGAAGACACATGCACGAGGTGGAGCGGCTTCGTCTTGCATGGAACTTCGGTGGAGATGTCAAGTCATGCCTGACCGACAGGTGCTACGCACGACAGATCTTCAAAAGACTTCAAACTGTGTCGGCTGGTGGTACTTGGCAGCATGGTGCTGATCTATATCAGTGGCAATCGCGACGTGCTCAACTGTTTGCGCGCAGGGAGGTGGTGCCGTTGGGCGCCGTGGTGGCGTCGAGGACAACTAGACCGAGCAAGGATGATGCGTCAGTACAACTCTGAAGATGGAGCGGTGATAGTTGGCGGCGGTGGCCTCTGAGAGCGCATCGGACCAGTGTGTGCCCCAAACCCGAAAAGTGGCTAGGTTGAGGCATTAGGTCTTAGATGTTAGGCTTGGCTGCGAGGTCTCTGGTATTAGGCCCGAACTATCAGCATCCCTTCATCAACTGGATAGGAGTAGCGACAGATGTTGCCTAGACGGTGGTTTCGGACTTACTGTTGTATTTCTTTGTAAGGTCTTTTGTGAATAATTAATAAAATGGATGCATACATCGTCCAGATGTAGAGGCCAGGGGTCTTCCTCCTTAAAAAAAACAAGGGAACAATGTGCAGACTCTTTGACCTTCAGTTTTGTATTTAAAAGAAGTTGGCATCCTAAATTTCCAATTTCCATCTTCACAAATTTCCGTGTTGGTTTTCGGTATTATACATTGGCTGACTTGTGGGTGTCCAACAGGAGAAGTATGATGCACTTCTATACGTACTATATAAGAGCATCTCCAATAGATAATGTATATTTTGGTGGTCCAAACCGATGATGGTCCAAATTTGGAGCACCAAAAAATGCTTTTTACATCTTTGAAAAAGGCTCAACTCCAACGGATGGTCCAAAACAGAGATGTAAATAAAAGAGCAACTCCAACAGATGGTCCAAAACGAAGATTAAAATGACCAACTACTACTTCATCTCAACATAGTTCAAACATGAAATTCAACATAGTTTCATTCACAAATTCAACTACTACTTATTCGAACTACTAGATGAAACTACTCCTCGTCGTTGGAGCTGCGGAACTGCTCCCAGAACTTGTCCTTGGTCGGGTCATCACACCCCTCATCCTCCTCCTCGGAGTCACCCCAGTCCTCATCCGACGACTCGATAAGGATCACAGTCGAGGGGCTGGCCTCGTCCTCCTTCTTCACCCCCTTCTTTTTCGCCTCGACGTCACGCTTCTGGTAGTGCTCCAGCTCGGCCTGGAGGTACTGCGAATGCTCTCGCGCAAACCGAACAATCGTCGCCTCGTCGCTCTCGCCGGGAGTGACGACAACCGTCGGTCTCTTCTTCGCCTTCTTCCCCGACATCTCCATCCGGATGCCATGCGGCAGGAGCCACTACACCACTACCTGGGACTCGACCTCCGGGAAGTTGAGGTCCCTTTTTGGCCGTTCGGCACGCCACACCGCCGCGTCGTAGGCACGCGCGGCCTCATCGGCGGTGGGATACGTGCCGAGCCACCAACACCGCCCGACGTCGAAGAACTCCACTCCGAAGTTTCCGGAGGGCTTCGCCCTCAGGCCGAAGAAATCAGACTAGCCCTTCTGCATTTTCTTCAGCTCATCGAGGAGCGGACAGCGGCCTAGCGGGGAGCGAGTTTGGGCGGTGGCCGAGCGGGTGGTGGCGTGTGGCGCGGGGCGGAGGCGGACGGAGCAGGGCGGCGGACGGAGCAGGGCGGCGGACGGACCAGAGGCGGAGGCGGCCGGAGAGGAGGCGGACGGAGCGGGGCCGGGCTGAGGTGGCCGGAGAGGAGGCGGACGGGGTCGGGGCGGGGCGGAGGCGGCCGAAGCAGAGGCGGACGCGATGGGGCGGCGCGGCGCGGCGGCCCAAGAGGGGTTGAATCGCGGCGGGGTGGCGTCGGAGAGCTGTGGCGGGGCGGCGGCCGAGCGGGGAGCGGCGGCGGGCGGGTCGCGGGCGGGCGGTCGCGAGGCAGAAGGGGAATGAAGTGGCTGTTGTTCGTTTGGCGTGCGGCCACGGTTTTACATCAGTTGTATACTTGTATCTCGTCATGTAAATTTGCATCATGAAGTTTTCAATTTTACATCTCCAGGAGGCGGTGGTTCAACTTTTTTTACATATGGACCGTCTGTTGAAGCAACTCTTTTTGCTCTCGAAGCTCCAAAAATTAGTTATTTTTATATATGGACCGTTTATTGGAGATGCTCTAAGTGCACTATTAGCAGCAGAATTGCTTCCTGTTTTACTATTATTCCAGAATTTTAACTGGGTAGTCCTGTCAAATTTAAAGCGCATATTCCTGATTAATGAAGCAGTGAATCAGCAATTCAGCATAAGAAAAAACTTGTGGGCACTCATGCGTTGGGTCAAAACAGGGGTATGAACAAGAGGTGGAATTTCCCACAACAAGCAAATCCAGTAAGGGAGTATAGGCGCCCCAGTAGCTAAAAGATAGTTTCTGCCAGGACAAAGAAGATAATTCAACCGTTGGGTGTGTGGATCTTGAATATCCCCTTAGAAACATTATCGTAGAGTGGTCAAACCTGTTCTAGACACTCGAATAAAGTAGAAAGCCTATTCAGTTATTTTTCATACAAAGAGAAACACTGTAATCACCACATCCTTTATTATTTGATCGAACCAATCGAAAACATATAACCACATTCTGCATGCTCCGCATCAATGTAATGATGGGCCAGACTTTGCTACCGAACACACGAAACAATAGCAACCACCAGTAAAAATATGCCCACGACAGTGGCCGCCCTGATGCAACTCTGCGATACAAGCGGCAGCGCAAACCATGTTGACGCACGGCCCTCTGTACGACCTCACTTCCGCACAGGGTCCTGGTGGCGGCTGGATCGGTGCAGGTGGAGGTGGATTGGTCTTTGGAGATGGAGGAGGTGGAGGAGGAGCCAAATCAGTCTTTGGAGGTGGAGGTGGATGGCTCTTTGGAGATGGAGGAGGTGGAGGAGACAAATGACTGCCCCCTGGATTAGGAGGAGGGGCCAAGTCACCGCCATCACCTCCGCCCAAGTCATCTTCTCCTTTGATTGGGCCTGTTGTTCAAACCAAACACGAAGTTAGTAACTCAAGTACAAAAAAGAGGATAAAAAGTGCAAACTACTGATTAATAGTCTTTCTCTGGGCATCCTGGTACGTATTTACCAACCAACTTGGTGTTAGTCGTATGTTGGATATATTAATCGTCTCAAGATGAAGGATATATATGACATAGATGGATGATTGGGCTTCTCATACCTGAAAAGGCGAGCAAAACAACGAGAAGAGCAATCAGCATGGTGATCCTTCTTACAGTCATTTCACAAAGATGTGAATACTGAAGACTGGAGTTTGGGATAGACCCTACATTTATAGATGCTTGGACCGTCTCATTTTTCAGATCTTCAGGGCACTCTTATTACATGATATCTTAAGCTATATCATGAGCATTAAATATATATTTATATATAAGTCCTCCAATGCACTGTATCTTGTTGTATCTAGAAGATCTCCATTTAATGTGTTTTGTGAAAGGATAATAGTATGACTTGTCTTTGTTTTGGTACTTATGAATGATCCGCCAACATGTATGGATTTTTGTTATTAATGTTTTCTTTTCTATCAAGATAAGTGGATTTTCCATCATAAATAGATGGACGGCATGCATTTATTTGAGGGCTTATTTTATTATAACAAAGTCTTTAGTCCAAAACAAGTTGGGGTAGGGTAGAGGTGAAACCCATAAGATCTTGCAACCAACTCGTGGTTCTGGCACATGGATAGCAAGCTTTCAAGCACCGCTATCCATGGCTAGTTCTCAGTTGATACTCCAGTCCTTCAGATCCCTCTTTACGGACTCCTCCCATGTCAAGTTCGGTCTACCCCGACATCTCTTGACATTATTGGCACGCTTTAGCTATCCGCTATGCACCGACGCTTCTAGAGGCCTGCACTGAATATGCCCAAACTATATCAGACGATGTTGGAGAAGCTTCTCTTCAATCAACGCTACCCCAACTCTATCTCCTATATCATCATTCCGGACTTGGTCGTTCCTTGTGTGGCCACACGTCCATCTCAACATGCGCATCTCCGTCACATCTAACTGTTGAACATGTTGCCTTTTAGCCGACCAACACTCAGCGCCATACAACATTGCAGGTTGAACCGCCATCCTATAGAACTTGCCTTTTAGATTTCGTGGCACTCTCTTGTCACAGAGAATGCCAGAAGCTTGGCGCTACTTCATCCATCCGGCTTTGATTTGATGATTCACGTCTTCATCGATATCCCCATTCTTTTGCAGCATACACCCTATATATCTAAATAGGTCCTTTTGAGGCACCACCTGTCCATCAAGGCTAACCTCCCCCTCCTCCTTTTGCCTAGTAGTACTGAAATCGCACCTCATGTACTTGGTTTTAGTTCTACTAAGTCTAAAACCTTTCGATTCCAAAGTTTGTCTCCATAGCTCTAACTTCCTATTGACCCCCGTCCGACTATCATCGGCTAGCACCACATCATCTGCAAAGAGCATACACCATGGTATATCTCCTCTTATATCCCTTGTGACCTCATCCATCACTAGAGCGAAAAGGTAAGGGCTCAAAGTTGACCCCTGGTGCAGTCCTACTTTAATCGGGAAGTCATCAGTGTCGCCATCACTTGTTTGAACACTTGTCACAACATTATCATACATGTCCTTGACAAGGGTAATGTACTTTGCTGAGACTTTGTGTTTCTCCAAGGCCCACCGCATGACATTCCGCGGTATCTTATCGTAGGCCTTCTCTAAGTCAATAAACACCATATGCAAGTCCTCCTTTTGCTCTCTGTATCTCTCCATGAGTTGTCGTACCAAGAAAATGGCTTCCATGGTCGACCTCCCAAGCATGAAACCAAACTGATTTTTGGTCACCGTTGTCATACTTCTTAAGCGGTGATCAGTGACTCTCTCCCATAGCTTCAATGTATGGCTCATCAGCTTAATTCCACGGTAATTAGCACACCTCTGAACGTCCCCCTAGTTCTTGAAGATTTGTACTAATATACTCTGTCTACATTCTCCTGGCATCTTGTTTGCCAGAAAAATAAGGTTGAAAAGCTTAGTTAGCCATACTATAGCTATGTCTTGGAGGCCTCTTCACACCTCAATGGGGATATAATCAGGGCCCATCGCCTTGCCTCCTTTCATCCTTTTTAAAGCCTACTTGACCCCCGACTCCTGGATTAGCCGCACAAAATGCCTGCTGATATCATAAAAGGAGTCATCCAGTTCAATGGTAGAGCTCTCATTGTAGGGTAACGCAGCAGAAAACAAAAAATTTCCGACCTACGCACCAGCCCAGGACCACTATGGAGACTGCATACATGGTTTGATCTTTTTCGTTACCGACTCGTAGCGCAGCGGGAAGTAGAGTTGATGACGATCGGCGGTGCAGATCCCCGCAGCTAGGATTTACAACCTCCCAACCGCGAGGATGTATACCCTTATCTGCTCCTCAGACAGCCCTCCGGGAGGCGGTCGAACAGCCCCCCGGACGGTGTCGCGGACAGCCCTTCGGGAGGACCTTCGAAACTCGAACGGTCACTCGGACAGCCCTTCGGGAGGACCTTCAAAACTCGGACGGTCACATGGACAGCCCTTCGGGAGGCACTCACGAACTAAGACCGAAACTACGATCTCTCTACAGAGTTGCACACATACGGTGTCATCTATCCGGCAGGGCTTCGCCGTCCAGAACTAGTTCCTGCCGGAACCCAGACAGCCTTACGGCTCTACGAAACTCTTTTCGTGGGAGGGAGAGAAGAAGCCAGATAATGCATGGCATGTGTATGAGAGCAAGGGATGAGTGTGGAGGGCTGCCCCTCCACCTCTATTTATAGGAAATCCCAAGGGGGTAGGGTAGTTTCACAAAAAACCCAAAATGCACATGAATGAAGTCCTTCCACAAGGACCTAGGAGTGAAACCAAGGAACAAGAGGGTCCCCAAGGGGGGATACCCCATGTGGCCGGCCACACCCCCATGAGGGGCCCAAAAAATGGCTCCTATCCATCCATGTCATCCCCAAGGTCTTTTGGAGCAAAGCCCCAAAAGGTGGCTTTCCATAAAGTAACCATAAAGCTGATTTTCACTATTCACGACGACATTTTTCAGCGTCTGATCGAACTGAAAATATTTATGTGGGCTAAGAACATTTCCAGTACCCACTAAAATGATTTTCAACGCGTTCCGAAACAATTCCGGTTTTAGTGATTTTCATCTGCGAAACGCATCTGAAGTGGCTCCGGCAGCTCCGGAACATTTCCGGTTTTTATCTCAGAAAATTCCAAAAAGCTTCCAGAATGATTCTGGCATCCTCCAAGAATTATCAGGCATGTGCCGAAACCAATTTGACTTAATGGTGTATCCCGAAACAACTTTTCGGTATCATCCAAACTTATCCGATGACCTCTCTCTGCGGTACGATTCCGCTGTCCGAAACTTTTCGGTGTCCGAAACTTTTTCGGTGATTTTCTCTCAGACTCCCTGTCTAGTATTCAGCAGATAGATGACCCTTAAGTGTGTGACCCTATAGGTTCGGTGAAGTATAGACATGAACCGGAACCCCTTCCGATCAATGATCAACATCGGAGCCGTGGACACCCATATTGACCCCTATACCCACACGAATAAATATTCGAGTGAACCTCCAGTTGCCGTGTGCTATTCCTGTTGCTTCGCGATATGTTACAAATACCCGAGGTGAGACATGTTGGCATTCCCGTGGATCAACAACTTGTCCACTATGCTAGTTACCTCGTTACCGGTATTGTTCTCTTTTCTCGTTATCGTGTTCCAGCATCCCCGTGATCAAATCACAAAGTGTCTGGCCAGACGATGATGGATACCGTAACACCGAGAGGGCCCAGAGATATCTCTCCATCGTCGGAGGAGCAAATCCCAATCTTGAGCTATCAAGTTACTTGACACACTTTTCCATGAACCCGTAAGCCGCCGTAATAGCCACCCATTTACGAATGACGTTTAACAAACCCCAAAGTTCATGAAGCAAGCATGAAGAAACTCGATACTCTCATGGTCTAAGGAATCATGCAAACGTTAACCATCTCTGTGTTATGTACCAATAAACTTGTGACGAATGAATCTCATAGCATAACATCATGGCGGGTCGATTCAACACAAATGTTCTCTTAACATTATGCCCTCAAGGTTGCTGACATAGACATGCCCATGATCAGGAAAACATAACCATCATGCAACACTTGAGCTAGTCTTAGAGGCCAGACTAGGAATACATTTTACCGTTTATTATTCCACACGTGCATATGGGTCTTCCTCCGAGCCTCGTGGTTATTGCAGACTCGAGAACCATAGCAGTTATAGCATGGAACATAAACATAATTATGAACTCGGAGATAAATAATATCATTTATTATTGCCTCTAGGGCATATCTCCTACAGACTCCCACTTGCACTAGAGTCAATAATCTAGTTAATGCTAATGCACTTTACACCTGTGCCACACCGGTGTAAATATGCTTCGCTTGTGGTATAGCCTGATGTCCAACGGATCTGACGACTTCAGTTCCGTGTGTATCTTTGCATGTCCTCGTGTTTTCACGTTTTCACAAAATTCATATTTTGTGTGGACTTGGCTTTGTATGTATGTGAATCACAGGTCGAACCTGGATTCCCAGACTGAGTTTTGGAGCAACTACCCGCAGTAGTGTCCCATTGTCAAAAGACATCTTGGAACTATACTAAGTTCATGAATGAACTATATGATTCAACATCTTCTTTGTCGCTTCTAAAGCGTCAACATACTTAGCCCTTGTTATAGAATTCGCCACAGTAACTAGTTTGAACAAATTCCAACTAACTGTGCCACCACATTGTGTGTTACACAAAACCCTTAAATTAAATCGAAAATCGCACGGTGAAAAGATGAAGACTATCGATGTAACATTTTACAACGAACTCTTCATGATCTCCGCTTGCAAGAAAACATATCATCAGTACTTACTTTAGTACTCAATGACATCTTTCACTGTTGTCCCACGATCGGTACTTTGATCACTTTAGTATCCATACTCGCAACACCATGGGAGTATCGGACATATCTGGTTGTTTTACATACCATGGAATACATGATTAATCCAAACACAAAAGTGTGTGGAATCTGCATCATGTATTTTACTCATCAGTGTTTTGGGACACCGAGTCTTGCAAAAACTCTTTCCATGTGACTTTGGCAAGAATCACTCCTTGGCGTTTTAAATGCTAAAAGGTTTTAGCATCTTGTCAATATGTATTCATTGCTTAGCCCCATTAGGTAAATCTATCTCAATAGATCATCATGCCTAATATTGAGGCTATTTAGCCTAAGCACTTCATCGAAAAACTATTTTCAAATGAAGTCCTAATTTGTGTCAAGAAATTTATTTCCAATTACCAATGTGCCAAGCACATAAGGTTTTTAGAAATATTAGTACGCTCCCACTTACTTTCTTGAATTACAAGCATCTTCGTTACCCATTGATGAAGTCAAAACCCCTTTGACCATTTCATCAAAACCCGAAGATTCCAACTCCATTTTGCTCTCTTCTGTCCATTGCTGGAACTCTGAAGTTTGCATACCTACTAGCATCCTCTGGATCGACAAATTACTTTGGACTATATCATATACAAGTCCTAGATTTCATTTCCATCAGATGGAAATCCTTTTATCATCCATGTTTCATATCTCATGATTGAAATATGTATTAATTACTAGTTCAACCCGAACCGACTTTAAGCATCGCTACAATGAAAACAACCTCATCGTAGTCAACTCTTGAACTTGTTATTTCAACAAGTCGAGCTTTATGGATAAAACATTTTATCCGTATCAGTTTTAAGTTCCATAAATATTCGTTAGACTCTAAGTCTTCCAAAAGGTGTATCAAGGTTTTAATCTTGAATCACTTATATGGAAACTAACTCGGGTTGTATTGGAATTTAGCCAATTCCGGAGTCAGGGCCCATCAACGCTTCCTTGTGTATCGTAGGCATAATGTTGTCTAACAACAATATCTCGTTTGCGCACCTGAGAGGTTTGCACGAGCCTTGCCTACGTGGTTCAGCTGCAAGTTCGACCGAAGTTCATACATTTTATTGTAGAGACTTCCGTATCAGTCGCAGTAGGAAACTCTGGAATTACTTCCAAGGTCTCTTTCCTTTGATCTGATGACGTAGATACTGTTTATCTCGTCGAGTTGCACTATTCTCCCACTCACCTTTTTGAAAGAACCATTCTCTTTAAAAGCACACCGTTTCGCGGCAAAACTATTTGCCTCGGTATAGTGAGGGAGGAATACCCAACATTTTGGTATAACCTACAAAGTAGCACTTGTCTGATTTGGAATAGGTTTGTAACCTTTTACACAAGCCCCATATTCCAAATGTTAAGAAAAGATATAACATGGTTGGGCGTACCATACCATGGCTTCATTTCAACAGACCCGATGTATCTCTTTTCAGTGTAAAAGCCGCAGTCTCTAAAGCATCACTTTAAAAGGGATAATGGCAAATTTATTTATGTCATCTTTCACGTTACCATGTCATAAATGGTTTGATTACATCTCCACAGACTTTCCACTTGCAGTGGTGTTCCGGGAGGTGCAAGTTATGAAACCCCTTTCACAACTCATCAGACATTCGCTAAACATGTAACTCAAATATTCCTTTGTGCAATCAAATTGCAGAAACATAATTTTCTTGTTACAATAACTTCTACTTCATTTTTGAGAACCTTTCGAATGATTTCAAAAGATCCAGACTTACGTCTCATCAAGTAAATATCCATATATCTACTTGAGTCATTTCTGAAGATAAATAAATCCACCACTAACAACACTTATCGGACTACACACATCAAATGTATGATCACTAATAAGTTTGTTGTTCGTTCCTTATGGCCTGTGAACGGTATTTTAGTCACTTCACTTTTCGGAGGAAAGTTGCAAGTGTCAGATGATTCAAAATCAAGAAGACTTCAAAATCCATCATAATGGAATTTTCCATGCGGTTTCTCCAATGTGACCAAATGTAGTGCCACACTTGTGTGGTATTCTTTTAGTCTTGCGACATTTAGCGTCAGTGTTATGGATGTATCATATTACCATCAATATTCATAACATACATGCCATCTTGGATGGAAGCATGGCCCTTCATGTTATTCATAATACTTAACAACAATTGTTGTTTTTATGAACAACTCTTTTGCAACAAACATTGTGCAATGGGCTAGAGTGTATGAAACTCTAAAATGAATTATGAAAGTAAACCCAGAGGTATTGTATTATTATCAATATTCATAACATACATCTCATTCATAATGAAAGTATGGCCCTTGTGTTATTCATAACATCGAACATAAAAAGTTCTCTTATGAACAACCTTCTTGCAAGATACCTTATGCAATGGGATAGAGTTTGTAAAACTCTAAATGAATTATGAAAATAAATACAGACGGCAATACACCGATGGAAGGTATAGTAACATTTACTATGTTCCCTGTGTATACCTTAACCTCATTTCTAGCTAGTCTTTCAGGCCATAGTAGTTCTTACATCGAGTTGCAACAGAATGCAATCGAGCGGGCAATTTTGTGATGAACTCACAATACCCAAGAATTAGTGATTAACATGTTTAACCATAATTCACAAGAACTATATCTTTGACCAGCCTTCTATACATCAAAAACTTGTATGACATTCATACATGAGCTGGATATTCCAGTCTTCTTTCCTTTTGCCTTTATACTTCTAACAGTTTAACTTTTAGTATTTCTCCTACTCTCAGAAGAAGCACCCAACTTAAGAGTGGCATTAGCCCCGGACTTCCTAGGCGTGTAAGTCATACTAACACCCTTTGGACACTTCCTTTCTCTTTAAGTTGTTGTTTTATTCACCTTTCATTATATGACAGGCGTTCTTCTGGATCCCTTTCCCAACAGTCAAATGCATAGTAAACACTTTTACTAATACTTGCAAACAAACATTGCTTTGTTTGTATCTGAAAATAATTTTCAGTTCCATGAATATCATATAACTATCCCAACTTTCGAAGTTTGGGTTTCATGGAAGCAACCATATTCCACTTGACCGTAACAGAATTCTAGCTTTTGGATCGAAGGACGAGAGTCACATGATCCATAACATTAGCGGGAGGATACGGAAAGCATGCGATAGGACAAAGTCCTTCTCGGCACTTTTGAGGACAATCCTCATATTACGTTACCAATCGTAAAGTTTTAACCAGATATTTAACAGCTATTCAATTTTAATAGGGAAGGTGGAAATGCGAACCATTATTCTACAACTATTATGCAAAAAACACTTAGACAGTGTTCATAATTAATTGCACTGAGAATTAAACATGTTAATTCAATAGTGCACTCCCACTCAAATCAATATCTCTCATAATTAATTTTGAGTGATACAAGATCCAGACTTCAATTCATCGCCATAGAATCATCATCTCATAACGGGAATTTTAATCGGTAGGCCAACTTGCCGATCACATCTCTATGTGACTCTTGCTCATGTTTCGATGCGTGTGTTCCGAGCTCAGGACGATCCTGCCATGAACGTCAAGACAACCAAGTGATCTTGCTGCGAGGTCTGACCTCACCCGCCTCACACTTCTCTAATCGTTCGTACCCATGCATCCATGGCGCACCCCGAAAAGATAGGTGCCGTGACGGTGCTACACTTGGGAGAACACTAACTACTTGATATTTTAAGTGAGAGATCACCCTAATAAAAGCGACTACCGCGCAATCAAGAAGGGTGCATCATAAGGGATAAACATCTCAGGCAATTCATAATAGCATGATATGGTATAGCCCTTTCTGACGGAGAAGTATTTCATTTCTTCGTCTTCGGCATTCTCGTCGGTGTTCACCTTCGCGAAGATTGCCACCACCTTGTCGATGCACCAGATAATATTGCTATCTCTATAGCTAACAAAATAATGCATTACAACAAGGTTGACACGCAGGTCATTAAAGTGCAATCATATGGCTCCAGCCATCATGCCGAATCATGACACACAGGTCATGTTAATCAAATTACATCATATAGTCATCTCATACATAATCAAATTAGTATGAGAACTGCTATACCACATCACATGCACATCCTGCAAAACCAAGTTAGACGCCTCTAATCGGTTTATGCAAAATTTATTTTACGTGGCTTCTAAGGTTTTGACTTAAACCGCAGCGACCAACGTTCATCATCAAGTATGATTATTCAGGTTGCTAGATTAACATCTCGGGGTGTATGAAACACGGGATAATTAAATCTCGAGCCCCATACTAAACTTCGTCATACGCATGACCCCCGTGCAGATCATATCTGCAATGCCCTTTCATCTGCGAATTTCATCTTTCTTTTGACTACGGCAGAACCCAAAGAACTGATAGCACTTCCATGATCAATCAGAATCACGGATTGCCAGAACTTTGTCAAATTCCACCATGCTGTCTCGAGATTGAGCAAACGCAAATTCTAGGGAAGCAACAAGAACCTCGGGTAACAGATTTCATCTGTCACCCGCATAAATAATTTTCAGCAATAGATCTCATCTACTACCTAATTATATTATGCAATACCCATACATCTCCATGTATTCTAGATCGAAACCTGCATCTACGCATAGCACGGCTCTTGATGCCACTGTAGGGTAACGCAGCAGAAAACAAAAAATTTCCGACCTACGCACCAGCCCAGGACCACTATGGAGACTGCATACATGGTTTGATCTTTTTCGTTACCGACTCGTAGCGCAGCGGGAAGTAGAGTTGATGACGATCGGCGGTGCAGATCCCCGCAGCTAGGATTTACAACCTCCCAACCGCGAGGATGTATACCCTTATCTGCTCCTCAGACAGCCCTCCGGGAGGCGGTCGAACAGCCCCCCGGACGGTGTCGCGGACAGCCCTTCGGGAGGACCTTCGAAACTCGAACGGTCACTCGGACAGCCCTTCGGGAGGACCTTCAAAACTCGGACGGTCACATGGACAGCCCTTCGGGAGGCACTCACGAACTAAGACCGAAACTACGATCTCTCTACAGAGTTGCACACATACGGTGTCATCTATCCGGCAGGGCTTCGCCGTCCAGAACTAGTTCCTGCCGGAACCCAGACAGCCTTACGGCTCTACGAAACTCTTTTCGTGGGAGGGAGAGAAGAAGCCAGATAATGCATGGCATGTGTATGAGAGCAAGGGATGAGTGTGGAGGGCTGCCCCTCCACCTCTATTTATAGGAAGTCCCAAGGGGGTAGGGTAGTTTCACAAAAAACCCAAAATGCACATGAATGAAGTCCTTCCACAAGGACCTAGGAGTGAAACCAAGGAACAAGAGGGTCCCCAAGGGGGGATACCCCATGTGGCCGGCCACACCCCCATGAGGGGCCCAAAAAATGGCTCCTATCCATCCATGTCATCCCCAAGATCTTTTGGAGCAAAGCCCCAAAAGGTGGCTTTCCATAAAGTAACCATAAAGCTGATTTTCACTATTCACGACGACATTTTTCAGCGTCTGATCGAACTGAAAATATTTATGTGGGCTAAGAACATTTCCAGTACCCACTAAAATGATTTTCAACGCGTTCCGAAACAATTCCGGTTTTAGTGATTTTCATCTGCGAAACGCATCTGAAGTGGCTCCGGCAGCTCCGGAACAT
Source organism: Triticum aestivum (assembly GCF_018294505.1). Classification (NCBI taxonomy): domain Eukaryota; kingdom Viridiplantae; phylum Streptophyta; class Magnoliopsida; order Poales; family Poaceae; genus Triticum; species Triticum aestivum. Next base: position 628,131,182 of record NC_057814.1, on the reverse strand, counting down.
TTCCGGTTTTTATCTCAGAAAATTCCAAAAAGCTTCCAGAATGATTCTGGCATCCTCCAAGAATTATCAGGCATGTGCCGAAACCAATTTGACTTAATGGTGTATCCCGAAACAACTTTTCGGTATCATCCAAACTTATCCGATGACCTCTCTCTGCGGTACGATTCCGCTGTCCGAAACTTTTCGGTGTCCGAAACTTTTTCGGTGATTTTCTCTCAGACTCCCTGTCTAGTATTCAGCAGATAGATGACCCTTAAGTGTGTGACCCTATAGGTTCGGTGAAGTATAGACATGAACCGGAACCCCTTCCGATCAATGATCAACATCGGAGCCGTGGACACCCATATTGACCCCTATACCCACACGAATAAATATTCGAGTGAACCTCCAGTTGCCGTGTGCTATTCCTGTTGCTTCGCGATATGTTACAAATACCCGAGGTGAGACATGTTGGCATTCCCGTGGATCAACAACTTGTCCACTATGCTAGTTACCTCGTTACCGGTATTGTTCTCTTTTCTCGTTATCGTGTTCCAGCATCCCCGTGATCAAATCACAAAGTGTCTGGCCAGACGATGATGGATACCGTAACACCGAGAGGGCCCAGAGATATCTCTCCATCGTCGGAGGAGCAAATCCCAATCTTGAGCTATCAAGTTACTTGACACACTTTTCCATGAACCCGTAAGCCGCCGTAATAGCCACCCATTTACGAATGACGTTTAACAAACCCCAAAGTTCATGAAGCAAGCATGAAGAAACTCGATACTCTCATGGTCTAAGGAATCATGCAAACGTTAACCATCTCTGTGTTATGTACCAATAAACTTGTGACGAATGAATCTCATAGCATAACATCATGGCGGGTCGATTCAACACAAATGTTCTCTTAACATTATGCCCTCAAGGTTGCTGACATAGACATGCCCATGATCAGGAAAACATAACCATCATGCAACACTTGAGCTAGTCTTAGAGGCCAGACTAGGAATACATTTTACCGTTTATTATTCCACACGTGCATATGGGTCTTCCTCCGAGCCTCGTGGTTATTGCAGACTCGAGAACCATAGCAGTTATAGCATGGAACATAAACATAATTATGAACTCGGAGATAAATAATATCATTTATTATTGCCTCTAGGGCATATCTCCTACACTCATTCTCCCCATTGAACAGCTTGTCGAAGTACTCCCGCCATCTATGCTTAATCTCCTCGTCCTTCACCAATAGCTGGTCTGCGCCATCCTTGATGCATTTGACTTGGTCAACATCTCTCATCTTCCTCTCTCAGATCTTGGCCATCTTATAGATGTCCATTTCGCCTTCCTTCGTGTCTAACCGCTGGTAGAGGTCCTCATATGCCAGACCCCTTGCATCACTCACAGCTCGCTTTGTGGCCTTCTTTGCCATCTTGTACTTATGTATGTTGTGTGCACTCCTATATAGGTAGAGGCGTCTAGGAAAATCTTTCTTCTCCTTAATAGCCTTCTGGACATCACCATACCACCACCAGGTATCTTTAGCTTCTCTTTTACTTCCCCTGGACACTCCAAACTCCTCTGAGGCCACCTTACGAATGCAAGTCGCCATCTTCATCCGCACATTGTTTGCATCTCCTCCTTCCTCCCAAGGGCCCTTCTTAATGACCCTCTCCTTAACGCCTAAGCTCCCTCTCCCTTGAGTTTCCACCACTTTGTTCTAGCACCTTTGGTCGAGGGTTTATTTTATTATAGAGTAAAATACATGGGCGGTCCTAAAAGTATTCAAGGTGTGCCCAATATGTATGGAAAGTTTGAAAACACACACTTGGGTCCTATATGTGTGTACCTCATTCACCCTTGGTCCTATTCGCGCTAACTAGGCCGTGTGGCCCGTTGACTCATGCCATATAGGCAATATTTTTGCCAAAACACCCTGGTAGGCTTCTCCTTCTCACTTATGGCCCCTCTTCTTTTCTCCTCCTCCACTTGTTTGCCAGGATAGCATACTTGCGAGTGTTCCTTGGCTGCAGCCGATATAAGCACTACACCGCGAGCTTGACCAACCTCACGCCACCGTGCTTTCTACAGTCACCCAACAATGCACCCCAGACCACCAAGTGTTCCTCGCACGATACGTGGCTAGGCAATATGCTAGCTCTGGTGACCTTATGTGGTTGTGGCACACGGTTAGGTACCGGGGTGAATGACTTACACACAGGTAGGACCTAGATGTGCATTTTGAAACTATTAGGACCTACTTGGCACAACCTCGAATACTTTTAGGACCGCCAGCGTACTTTACTCTTTGCTGTAAATAAGAGACTGGCAAGCTCCTGTAATACACGATGGAAAAAGTTAATACCTTTAGTGCATCTTTATTCTCAATTTAATTTTCTTCAATGGAGTAGACAGAAAATTCCGAACCAATTTGACAAACTAAAAGCATCCATGTAAGGAATTAAATTGTGAAAAATAAACCAACAAGATGAATACTCCCAAGTGAAAAAATGGGGGGCTATGTGTTATTGTGTTCACCATCTCATTGAAACATGTTGTGATAACTCGACATGGAGGTCAAACTTGAAATAACTAGCATTTATATTACATCTTTTGAACAAAAAACAGGAGGTAACTCTTTGGAGATAGTGCAATGGTTACCACTAGTATAATCCCGAATGAACGAAGGCATGTATGGCAAGGATAGATCTACCATAATTAATATAGCATATTTATAGAAAGAGACATCTACTAACGAGATAAACCCTAGTTCCAAGAAAACTAAATGGTAATAATGTCTCATAAGAAATAATCAATAGTATTCACTACTCCTGAATCGAATACCACTGACCGGCCAAAAGTTTTCATTCCTAATGCGCTAGTGACCGTTAAGTGCCTCTGGGTCGGTGATGACATTGCCATTACTGGCTAGCCACTTGATCGGTCACTAATGACTAGTCATCGTCATTAGTGACCGTCCAAATAGGGGTCAACAAGGACTAGTATGACTGGTCACTAATGTGTTCCGGAGGGCACGGAAAAATAGGGACATCCAGCTAGCTGCATTTTCACAGAAGACCAGCCTCATACATGCATTTTCACACAAGATCCATAAAAACATGTCAGCGACAACAACATATAGCATCTTTTCAACTGACAGCTACTTCTAGTAGACAACAGAACCACCACATCTTATAGTTACCTCTCCAGCTCTCTTGCTGGCAGGTACTTCCGGCTAGTACCAACACCTTGTCTTCTCACGTCGTAGCGCCGACAAACCTTCAAGTGGCAAAGCAACTGCTCAAGGTAAGCTAAAGGGGGGCTAAAAATATATGAAGTAAACTAGGGACATATCCGAAACATAGACAATTCTTCACTGCGATAGAACTTTGCATTGTAGCTAACATGGAATTATCAATTTTTCCAATCCAATGACTACTAAACTAATAACATACCTTGGAGCAAAAATGACCCACATAGTTCTGGTGCTCGGTACACAACCTATTGGAAATTTTATCCTAAAAACATGAAAGAAATTAGCTGCTGCTATCGATATTGACTAGCTATACGAAATAGGCAACATGTAGGGGAAATTGCAATACCGTCCAAAAGATTACAGTTGGAGTATCACTTATAGCTACCCTTGTAAGGCCAAAATCGCATATTTTGATATTAGAATCAAAATTAGCTAATATATTATTTGGTTTGAGATCTCAATGAAATACATTTGCTACAAGAAGCTATTGGAACTTTGGAAGATGCATCACCCATAACAGGAATGTTAGTGTCACAAACATGATTGATTGGAAAATGGCAACACAAAGATGGAGCATATTTAATGAAGCCAAAATGGATTTTTTTTATAATCCTTATTTTATATAATTTCCGACCAACTTGTAAATTCACAGAATTTCTCAAGACTCAAACTGTCATAAGACTACTATGCCTATCTAGTTGGTGACTTGCTCCGCAAATAGTCTGATCCCTATTTACCTTCTGAAGATTTATTGTCCATATATGGCCCTTGCAAAAGAATTGTCTTACTATTTGCAGATAGGTATTGTCACATTCAGGGTCTTTGTGTGCCTCATTTGTGGAAACATAAATGGCAAAAATTACCCTTACATCTAGATGTGTACGTGTCAAGCTAGAACTATACTTATTTACATCTTGGTAGATGATCAGTAATGGCTATACCATTTCCTCGGCTCTATGCAATTTTATTTATGTGGTGAGCAGTGAGCTACAGGCGGGGTAGCTCGTATGTGGTTAATGTTATGCGCATTTTTTTTCATCTTAATGGCTCTACGTTTTCACATACATATGGAGGTTTTTTTATGACCTATGGTAGACTCATTTGTATGTGATTAATTTTATGCGTAACTTCTCATCCGCTATAATTTGAATTAATGGATGCAATTTGATTATTTATTGTGTGGAATTAAGTATCTAACTTTTCATATTTAGATTTATGCATCCATTCTTACATTTTTGTTAGCTAACACTTCACAGTGTGTAATTTATAATTATTATCTATTGAACACTTCTAATGTTCCCCCAAAAAAGGCTCTGCATGTGCTTTTACAATGTTATTAATTTTCAATTATCTTCATCTTTTTTTTACACAACCATATTTTTCTTAGCTCTCGTTCCACTACATGCTCCTAACCGGTCGGAGGAATACTAAATTGTGTGTCAAATTGACTCCTATGCAAGTAGATAATGAGCAATAAAAGTTGATCATTGCTGTCTTTTACGATGTCAGTGTGTCACCATCAACAATAATTAGACGTCATGAATTGGCTCCCACATACAATTTGAGAAATGCTAGATAAAAAAGGTTAGCATGAAAATATTAACCGTAAATACCATACGAATCAGACTGGCTCTTTCATACATATTAGGAAAAGCCTAGTGATTGTTTTTTTTTCTGAACACTAACTCGCCTCTTTCCTAGGCTGGCTGCAAAAATATGGGATAAGGAGACATGCATACGTATTTATTTCCTGCAAATCACAACCGTTCCTTTTAACTATTTTTCTACTGTTACTCCCTCCGTCCCATAATATAAGAACGTTTTTTACACTAGTGTAGTGTCAAAAACGTTCTTATATTATGGGACGGAGGGAGTATATTTCAGCCATTCGCTTTCTATCATTTAATAATGTAATACTCCCTTCGATCCATAATAAGTGTCACAACTTTGAATTAAGGTTAGGGCACTTATTATGGATCGGATGGAGTAATAGATGGATCAAATAGTAAAATAATATATGAGTGTTACAATAGAATTAGCTATCGCAGGGAGCTAGAAATGCAGTATTGTAGGTATGTACATAATTTAAAGATTCTTATGGCTCATGCACATCAAGCATGTCACTTGTCCCCAAGCAATGCAGGATGGCCTAAAAGAAACGGAAAAAAGTACAACATCGAGATTGTAGAACATACACTATTTCTTGTAATACCAAGAATTAAATATATTGGCCATGTTGCATAAGAACCTCACTTTCTAGTGCTTCTGCACAATTCTAATGGTTCTTCCATGAAAAAAATTAGAAGAATCAATAATTACAGTGGCATGACAAAAAAGATTAAGCATTGGATTAACTATTGATGCTTCAAATAAAACTTAAGCATTTGAAACCCAAGACATAAATGAGTTACTTAGTTGGGTGAAGTTGATTTTGTAGCTAGTTATATTTTTTTTCTAGATGAACAAAACCTATGGAAGGAACTAATCTACAACAAACCAAGAAAGATCAAGTGCACTGTCATGAAAATCCTTATTGTGAAATTTTGTTCATATTAAGCATGTCCCCTACCATCTGCAATGTAAAAAAAGATATGACACATTCGGAAATCCATTTTGGCTCCCGGGGGCACGTGCTCTGCGTGCGGAAATTATTTTTGTAATGTAAAAAAAATCTCAACAAAAATCCTATGTGTTATTAGTCATATCCAAATGCTATCTTCAATTTTTTATGCAAAAGTGTTAAGCATTTTGGCGTGCGCAAAAAAAAGAACACCAAATGTTACCCCCAAATTGTTTTTTTCATCGACGAAACATTACCACTCCGTTTCGCCTGAGAGTTGTCAAGCATTCTTGTTACACTAACACGAACATCTACAAAAAAATTCTGTATTTCTAAAACATTTACTATCATATTTTGGTTACTGTTCACCCAGGAGCATGTGCTTCCGGGAGCCGAAACACCTCCCCCATGACACATTGTCTTTTTTTATAAAGGATGGATTCTATTGGCTCAATGTGTAGCATCAAGAGGATACAAACACAAAAAGCACAAACCTGGCATGTGAATAGCTAGGATGCATAGAGCCAACACAAACACACGCACACCCAGAACACGCCCACAAATAGCAAAGTCGTATACGACCAAACCTATGTATAGGCAAGGAAAAAAAGCTCCAAAGCGATCAAATCTGCGGTCGGCGAACTATAACAATGACCATATCCGAACCAACCATCTGATGACACCACACGGGCGACGGGATTCTTCAACAACAACACCTTCAGAAAGGGAGCGATGCTCAAGTGTCGTCGTAGCTAGATCCAACCACGAAATGTCAAAAATCTAAGTTTTCACCTTGAAGATCGAGTCCAAGCATAACCCACCAATGCCTTCAACAAGGTAATAACATAAAAACATCGTCATTGCTAGGTATAACCAACTCAGGTTAGACCTAGGCTTTCACCTCGGAGCTTGAGACCGGGTGCTCGATTAACACCACCATTGAAGCCACTAATGTGTTGTCGCCACCCGTTTTCTGCGATCCCAACAGCTACATGCGATGCGAACGCCGACGCTGCACCACCATCCCTCTGCATTAAGTTGTCGTCTATAGTTTGAATTTCACCGCTGCTTGCTACGTCATGTAATCTCATTGCATAACTATTTAAATTAAAAGAATATAATCAACCATACCAGGAAAAAAATATGTTTGCTTACATATCACATACATCAATGCTTAAACCTGATCTCCACACTCTTGTTCACTTCCTCTCTTCTTATGATGGAGAAATTAAGAATCCACAAACTGTTTTGATCTGTAATAATGAATACTACTCAGAAAGCATCTGAAAAACAAAATCCAGGTATTGTAACTAGATTACATCAGAACCACACATTTATGTGCATACCCACGTGACAGCCTGTACGCGAGTAATCCTTTTGCGTCTGTAGATATCTATCCTATACACACGTAGTTCGCAATTTATACATGGCAATGTAGGCAACAGAAAGGAATCCAAGATGAGTAAACAGAGACCTTTGTCTAAATTTGCACGGCTGCTTGCAGTGCCCGGAGAGCATGTCGAAGGTCGAGGCCGCCGTCTTGTCCCTCTGGGTGTCACGACGGTGACTAGTTATGAATTGGACTGGCTCCATCATATGGGGATAGTCCAACATCCTTTAGCAATAGTTTTTTTTCGGACCCTGATAAGTGCTACACGTGTGGCACAAAGTAATTTTTTCCTGACATTTTTTGATGGCAAGTTTACTTACAAGAGGATGACAACTTTCTGTTTGGATGGCAAGTTTCAATTTTTTTGAGATTTTTTTCGGATGGCAACTTTAATGTAAAAAAGATCAGGGTGGTGTTATTTCGTGCCACACGTGTGGCACTTATTATTTAGAATTTTTTTCTGGACCTCGTCTATTTCCTAGGCTGGCTGGGAACATATGGTCTAAAAACATTTGGGATAAGGATACGTGCATACGTACTTATTTTCTGCAAATCACAGGCTTTCGTTTACACCTCTTAATCTACTGTGACATCTAAGCCATTTGTTTTCTATCGTGTTATGTTACATCTCATTTTCTACCGTTTTTATAACACAACTATCGTTTTTAATAAATAATACAATAGATAGATAAGGTCATCACGTAGTACCTCTTCACGCTACACCTCCAACGGACTCTATTGGTTTCATGCACCATAATCCACTAGTCAAGGGATATGTGATCCGATAAAAGGACACTACGCTCCAAAACAATGCTTTAATGATAGAATCGAGCTCAAACATCGATGTTGTCCGATCTGACCATAAGTGAAATCTGGAGCTATCACCATCGGTGGGGAACTTCAGACCAACCATTTCAACAAGGGAACGGGCCTAGCGCCGGTGGTGCTGGCCAGGACGCATGCTGGCAGTGCCCTACTTCACCTCGCGTCGTCTCACTGGCCAGTGGTGGTGGTCATCTTCTTCGTCGAAGGTGGCCAGCTAGAGGCTTGGTGATCGGATATCTCGAGATTCATCATCTAGTCCCGGCTGCGAGTTGGGGAGACATGGTTGCCGATGAAAACCGAGCCGACGACAGTTGATGGAGGCGTTCTACGCCGTTACCTTGATGGGAAGGCATCGTCGTGTAACTACTGTCGACCCACTCGTGCTGCTCCAGGGGAAACCCTAGGATCTGGTGTTCCAGATCGGACGATGGCGGCACTGCGGTGTCGTTTCTCTCTTGGGAGCATCGTTTGTGGAGCAGCGCTGGAAGACACATGCACGAGGTGGAGCGGCTTCGTCTTGCATGGAACTTCGGTGGAGATGTCAAGTCATGCCTGACCGACAGGTGCTACGCACGACAGATCTTCAAAAGACTTCAAACTGTGTCGGCTGGTGGTACTTGGCAGCATGGTGCTGATCTATATCAGTGGCAATCGCGACGTGCTCAACTGTTTGCGCGCAGGGAGGTGGTGCCGTTGGGCGCCGTGGTGGCGTCGAGGACAACTAGACCGAGCAAGGATGATGCGTCAGTACAACTCTGAAGATGGAGCGGTGATAGTTGGCGGCGGTGGCCTCTGAGAGCGCATCGGACCAGTGTGTGCCCCAAACCCGAAAAGTGGCTAGGTTGAGGCATTAGGTCTTAGATGTTAGGCTTGGCTGCGAGGTCTCTGGTATTAGGCCCGAACTATCAGCATCCCTTCATCAACTGGATAGGAGTAGCGACAGATGTTGCCTAGACGGTGGTTTCGGACTTACTGTTGTATTTCTTTGTAAGGTCTTTTGTGAATAATTAATAAAATGGATGCATACATCGTCCAGATGTAGAGGCCAGGGGTCTTCCTCCTTAAAAAAACAAGGGAACAATGTGCAGACTCTTTGACCTTCAGTTTTGTATTTAAAAGAAGTTGGCATCCTAAATTTCCAATTTCCATCTTCACAAATTTCCGTGTTGGTTTTCGGTATTATACATTGGCTGACTTGTGGGTGTCCAACAGGAGAAGTATGATGCACTTCTATACGTACTATATAAGAGCATCTCCAATAGATAATGTATATTTTGGTGGTCCAAACCGATGATGGTCCAAATTTGGAGCACCAAAAAATGCTTTTTACATCTTTGAAAAAGGCTCAACTCCAACGGATGGTCCAAAACAGAGATGTAAATAAAAGAGCAACTCCAACAGATGGTCCAAAACGAAGATTAAAATGACCAACTACTACTTCATCTCAACATAGTTCAAACATGAAATTCAACATAGTTTCATTCACAAATTCAACTACTACTTATTCGAACTACTAGATGAAACTACTCCTCGTCGTTGGAGCTGCGGAACTGCTCCCAGAACTTGTCCTTGGTCGGGTCATCACACCCCTCATCCTCCTCCTCGGAGTCACCCCAGTCCTCATCCGACGACTCGATAAGGATCACAGTCGAGGGGCTGGCCTCGTCCTCCTTCTTCACCCCCTTCTTTTTCGCCTCGACGTCACGCTTCTGGTAGTGCTCCAGCTCGGCCTGGAGGTACTGCGAATGCTCTCGCGCAAACCGAACAATCGTCGCCTCGTCGCTCTCGCCGGGAGTAACGACAACCGTCGGTCTCTTCTTCGCCTTCTTCCCCGACATCTCCATCCGGATGCCATGCGGCAGGAGCCACTACACCACTACCTGGGACTCGACCTCCGGGAAGTTGAGGTCCCTTTTTGGCCGTTCGGCACGCCACACCGCCGCGTCGTAGGCACGCGCGGCCTCATCGGCGGTGGGATACGTGCCGAGCCACCAACACCGCCCGACGTCGAAGAACTCCACTCCGAAGTTTCCGGAGGGCTTCGCCCTCAGGCCGAAGAAATCAGACTAGCCCTTCTGCATTTTCTTCAGCTCATCGAGGAGCGGACAGCGGCCTAGCGGGGAGCGAGTTTGGGCGGTGGCCGAGCGGGTGGTGGCGTGTGGCGCGGGGCGGAGGCGGACGGAGCAGGGCGGCGGACGGAGCAGGGCGGCGGACGGACCAGAGGCGGAGGCGGCCGGAGAGGAGGCGGACGGAGCGGGGCCGGGCTGAGGTGGCCGGAGAGGAGGCGGACGGGGTCGGGGCGGGGCGGAGGCGGCCGAAGCAGAGGCGGACGCGATGGGGCGGCGCGGCGCGGCGGCCCAAGAGGGGTTGAATCGCGGCGGGGTGGCGTCGGAGAGCTGTGGCGGGGCGGCGGCCGAGCGGGGAGCGGCGGCGGGCAAGTCGCGGGCGGGCGGTCGCGAGGCAGAAGGGGAATGAAGTGGCTGTTGTTCGTTTGGCGTGCGGCCACGGTTTTACATCAGTTGTATACTTGTATCTCGTCATGTAAATTTGCATCATGAAGTTTTCAATTTTACATCTCCAGGAGGCGGTGGTTCAACTTTTTTACATATGGACCGTCTGTTGAAGCAACTCTTTTTGCTCTCGAAGCTCCAAAAATTAGTTATTTTTATATATGGACCGTCTATTGGAGATGCTCTAAGTGCACTATTAGCAGCAGAATTGCTTCCTGTTTTACTATTATTCCAGAATTTTAACTGGGTAGTCCTGTCAAATTTAAAGCGCATATTCCTGATTAATGAAGCAGTGAATCAGCAATTCAGCATAAGAAAAACTTGTGGGCACTCATGCGTTGGGTCAAAACAGGGGTATGAACAAGAGGTGGAATTTCCCACAACAAGCAAATCCAGTAAGGGAGTATAGGCGCCCCAGTAGCTAAAAGATAGTTTCTGCCAGGACAAAGAAGATAATTCAACCGTTGGGTGTGTGGATCTTGAATATCCCCTTAGAAACATTATCGTAGAGTGGTCAAACCTGTTCTAGACACTCGAATAAAGTAGAAAGCCTATTCAGTTATTTTTCATACAAAGAGAAACACTGTAATCACCACATCCTTTATTATTTGATCGAACCAATCGAAAACATATAACCACATTCTGCATGCTCCGCATCAATGTAATGATGGGCCAGACTTTGCTACCGAACACACGAAACAATAGCAACCACCAGTAAAAATATGCCCACGACAGTGGCCGCCCTGATGCAACTCTGCGATACAAGCGGCAGCGCAAACCATGTTGACGCACGGCCCTCTGTACGACCTCACTTCCGCACAGGGTCCTGGTGGCGGCTGGATCGGTGCAGGTGGAGGTGGATTGGTCTTTGGAGATGGAGGAGGTGGAGGAGGAGCCAAATCAGTCTTTGGAGGTGGAGGTGGATGGCTCTTTGGAGATGGAGGAGGTGGAGGAGACAAATGACTGCCCCCTGGATTAGGAGGAGGGGCCAAGTCACCGCCATCACCTCCGCCCAAGTCATCTTCTCCTTTGATTGGGCCTGTTGTTCAAACCAAACACGAAGTTAGTAACTCAAGTACAAAAAAGAGGATAAAAAGTGCAAACTACTGATTAATAGTCTTTCTCTGGGCATCCTGGTACGTATTTACCAACCAACTTGGTGTTAGTCGTATGTTGGATATATTAATCGTCTCAAGATGAAGGATATATATGACATAGATGGATGATTGGGCTTCTCATACCTGAAAAGGCGAGCAAAACAACGAGAAGAGCAATCAGCATGGTGATCCTTCTTACAGTCATTTCACAAAGATGTGAATACTGAAGACTGGAGTTTGGGATAGACCCTACATTTATAGATGCTTGGACCGTCTCATTTTTCAGATCTTCAGGGCACTCTTATTACATGATATCTTAAGCTATATCATGAGCATTAAATATATATTTATATATAAGTCCTCCAATGCACTGTATCTTGTTGTATCTAGAAGATCTCCATTTAATGTGTTTTGTGAAAGGATAATAGTATGACTTGTCTTTGTTTTGGTACTTATGAATGATCCGCCAACATGTATGGATTTTTGTTATTAATGTTTTTTTTTCTATCAAGATAAGTGGATTTTCCATCATAAATAGATGGACGGCATGCATTTATTTGAGGGCTTATTTTATTATAACAAAGTCTTTAGTCCAAAACAAGTTGGCATAGGGTAGAGGTGAAACCCATAAGATCTTGCAACCAACTCGTGGTTCTGGCACATGGATAGCAAGCTTTCAAGCACCGCTATCCATGGCTAGTTCTCAGTTGATACTCCAGTCCTTCAGATCCCTCTTTACGGACTCCTCCCATGTCAAGTTCGGTCTACCCCGACATCTCTTGACATTATTGGCACGCTTTAGCTATCCGCTATGCACCGACGCTTCTAGAGGCCTGCACTGAATATGCCCAAACTATATCAGACGATGTTGGAGAAGCTTCTCTTCAATCAACGCTACCCCAACTCTATCTCCTATATCATCATTCCGGACTTGGTCGTTCCTTGTGTGGCCACACGTCCATCTCAACATGCGCATCTCCGTCACATCTAACTGTTGAACATGTTGCCTTTTAGCCGGCCAACACTCAGCGCCATACAACATTGCAGGTTGAACCGCCATCCTATAGAACTTGCCTTTTAGATTTCGTGGCACTCTCTTGTCACAGAGAATGCCAGAAGCTTGGCGCTACTTCATCCATCCGGCTTTGATTTGATGATTCACGTCTTCATCGATATCCCCATTCTTTTGCAGCATACACCCTATATATCTAAATAGGTCCTTTTGAGGCACCACCTGTCCATCAAGGCTAACCTCCCCCTCCTCCTTTTGCCTAGTAGTACTGAAATCGCACCTCATGTACTTGGTTTTAGTTCTACTAAGTCTAAAACCTTTCGATTCCAAAGTTTGTCTCCATAGCTCTAACTTCCTATTGACCCCCGTCCGACTATCATCGGCTAGCACCACATCATCTGCAAAGAGCATACACCATGGTATATCTCCTCTTATATCCCTTGTGACCTCATCCATCACTAGAGCGAAAAGGTAAGGGCTCAAAGTTGACCCCTGGTGCAGTCCTACTTTAATCGGGAAGTCATCAGTGTCGCCATCACTTGTTTGAACACTTGTCACAACATTATCATACATGTCCTTGACAAGGGTAATGTACTTTGCTGAGACTTTGTGTTTCTCCAAGGCCCACCGCATGACATTCCGCGGTATCTTATCGTAGGCCTTCTCTAAGTCAATAAACACCATATGCAAGTCCTCCTTTTGCTCTCTGTATCTCTCCATGAGTTGTCGTACCAAGAAAATGGCTTTCATGGTCGACCTCCCAAGCATGAAACCAAACTGATTTTTGGTCACCGTTGTCATACTTCTTAAGCGGTGATCAGTGACTCTCTCCCATAGCTTCAATGTATGGCTCATCAGCTTAATTCCACGGTAATTAGCACACCTCTGAACGTCCCCCTTGTTCTTGAAGATTTGTACTAATATACTCTGTCTACATTCTCCTGGCATCTTGTTTGCCAGAAAAATAAGGTTGAAAAGCTTAGTTAGCCATACTATAGCTATGTCTTGGAGGCCTCCTCACACCTCAATGGGGATATAATCAGGGCCCATCGCCTTGCCTCCTTTCATCCTTTTTAAAGCCTACTTGACCCCCGACTCCTGGATTAGCCGCACAAAATGCCTGCTGATATCATAAAAGGAGTCATCCAGTTCAATGGTAGAGCTCTCGTTCTCCCCATTGAACAGCTTGTCGAAGTACTCCCGCCATCTATGCTTAATCTCCTCGTCCTTCACCAATAGCTGGTCTGCGCCATCCTTGATGCATTTGACTTGGTCAACATCTCTCATCTTCCTCTCTCAGATCTTGGCCATCTTATAGATGTCCATTTCGCCTTCCTTCGTGTCTAACCGCTGGTAGAGGTCCTCATATGCCAGACCCCTTGCATCACTCACAGCTCGCTTTGTGGCCTTCTTTGCCATCTTGTACTTATGTATGTTGTGTGCACTCCTATATAGGTAGAGGCGTCTAGGAAAATCTTTCTTCTCCTTAATAGCCTTCTGGACATCACCATACCACCACCAGGTATCTTTAGCTTCTCTTTTACTTCCCCTGGACACTCCAAACTCCTCTGAGGCCACCTTACGAATGCAAGTCGCCATCTTCATCCGCACATTGTTTGCATCTCCTCCTTCCTCCCAAGGGACCTTCTTAATGACCCTCTCCTTAACGCCTAAGCTCCCTCTCCCTTGAGTTTCCACCACTTTGTTCTAGCACCTTTGGTCGAGGGTTTATTTTATTATAGAGTAAAATACATGGGCGGTCCTAAAAGTATTCAAGGTGTGCCCAATAGGTATGGAAAGTTTGAAAACACACACTTGGGTCCTATATGTGTGTACCTCATTCACCCTTGGTCCTATTCGCGCTAACTAGGCCGTGTGGCCCGTTGACTCATGCCATATAGGCAATATTTTTGCCAAAACACCCTGGTAGGCTTCTCCTTCTCACTTATGGCCCCTCTTCTTTTCTCCTCCTCCACTTGTTTGCCAGGATAGCATACTTGCGAGTGTTCCTTGGCTGCAGCCGATATAAGCACTACACCGCGAGCTTGACCAACCTCACGCCACCGTGCTTTCTACAGTCACCCAACAATGCACCCCAGACCACCAAGTGTTCCTCGCACGATACGTGGCTAGGCAATATGCTAGCTCTGGTGACCTTATGTGGTTGTGGCACACGGTTAGGTACCGGGGTGAATGACTTACACACAGGTAGGACCTAGATGTGCATTTTGAAACTATTAGGACCTACTTGGCACAACCTCGAATACTTTTAGGACCGCCAGCGTACTTTACTCTTTGCTGTAAATAAGAGACTGGCAAGCTCCTGTAATACACGATGGAAAAAGTTAATACCTTTAGTGCATCTTTATTCTCAATTTAATTTTCTTCAATGGAGTAGACAGAAAATTCCGAACCAATTTGACAAACTAAAAGCATCCATGTAAGGAATTAAATTGTGAAAAATAAACCAACAAGATGAATACTCCCAAGTGAAAAAATGGGGGGCTATGTGTTATTGTGTTCACCATCTCATTGAAACATGTTGTGATAACTCGACATGGAGGTCAAACTTGAAATAACTAGCATTTATATTACATCTTTTGAACAAAAAACAGGAGGTAACTCTTTGGAGATAGTGCAATGGTTACCACTAGTATAATCCCGAATGAACGAAGGCATGTATGGCAAGGATAGATCTACCATAATTAATATAGCATATTTATAGAAAGAGACATCTACTAACGAGATAAACCCTAGTTCCAAGAAAACTAAATGGTAATAATGTCTCATAAGAAATAATCAATAGTATTCACTACTCCTGAATCGAATACCACTGACCGGCCAAAAGTTTTCATTCCTAATGCGCTAGTGACCGTTAAGTGCCTCTGGGTCGGTGATGACATTGCCATTACTGGCTAGCCACTTGATCGGTCACTAATGACTAGTCATCGTCATTAGTGACCGTCCAAATAGGGGTCAACAAGGACTAGTATGACTGGTCACTAATGTGTTCCGGAGGGCACGGAAAAATAGGGACATCCAGCTAGCTGCATTTTCACAGAAGACCAGCCTCATACATGCATTTTCACACAAGATCCATAAAAACATGTCAGCGACAACAACATATAGCATCTTTTCAACTGACAGCTACTTCTAGTAGACAACAGAACCACCACATCTTATAGTTACCTCTCCAGCTCTCTTGCTGGCAGGTACTTCCGGCTAGTACCAACACCTTGTCTTCTCACGTCGTAGCGCCGACAAACCTTCAAGTGGCAAAGCAACTGCTCAAGGTAAGCTAAAGGGGGGCTAAAAATATATGAAGTAAACTAGGGACATATCCGAAACATAGACAATTCTTCACTGCGATATAACTTTGCATTGTAGCTAACATGGAATTATCAATTTTTCCAATCCAATGACTACTAAACTAATAACATACCTTGGAGCAAAAATGACCCACATAGTTCTGGTGCTCGGTACACAACCTATTGGAAATTTTATCCTAAAAACATGAAAGAAATTAGCTGCTGCTATCGATATTGACTAGCTATACGAAATAGGCAACATGTAGGGGAAATTGCAATACCGTCCAAAAGATTACAGTTGGAGTATCACTTATAGCTACCCTTGTAAGGCCAAAATCGCATATTTTGATATTAGAATCAAAATTAGCTAATATATTATTTGGTTTGAGATCTCAATGAAATACATTTGCTACAAGAAGCTATTGGAACTTTGGAAGATGCATCACCCATAACAGGAATGTTAGTGTCACAAACATGATTGATTGGAAAATGGCAACACAAAGATGGAGCATATTTAATGAAGCCAAAATGGATTTTTTTTATAATCCTTATTTTATATAATTTCCGACCAACTTGTAAATTCACAGAATTTCTCAAGACTCAAACTGTCATAAGACTACTATGCCTATCTAGTTGGTGACTTGCTCCGCAAATAGCAGCACCAATAATATCACAAGAAGCTTGGAATGATATTCATGTTGTATCTAAATAAGAGCAATTTGAACATGCTTCATCTTACCTCCTCTTTTCACATGGGAGGTAAGAAGGTAAGAGTTACTCGGGCCCACTACTTAATGAAATCATTAGCTCGGATCTATGATCTACTCTTACCTCTCATGTGAAAAGAGAAGGTCGAGGGAGCATGTTAAAATTTGCCATCTATGTAATTGAAAAAATGTAACTTTTGATCACCACATTAATTAGTCAGCGGGTATTTAAACTAGAACACAAAAATCAGGCTATGGCAAGCTAGCTCAAATTCAACAAATCGACATAAGATATCGGGATTTTCGAAGAACTAGCAAAGTGGCCCGCTCACGGGCTAGGATTATACAAATGCAATTTATGTAGATCTCAACCATTTATCTCGAGAAGATTTTATCCGATTTGTCTAAACAAAATTAGGACAAAATTTGGTGACACATATATAATCTTCCTTTTGAAAACATACTATCATCTTAGATATATATAAGTTTTTCTTGTCGACATTTGAATATATATGTTTCGCATGAATCATGTACCCATATGTTATGTGTTTTTTTGCAATATATGTATTTCTTTATGGTCAGACCCGTTGGACAAATTATGTTTATCTATTTTATGGTATTTCTAGCATGGTTCTCAATTTGAAGAATATTTTTCATTAAGCATGTAATAAGTAGTTGTTGCCGGTTTCATATAGGTATATGTATATTTCATAAGGATTGTGTAAGAATGACACATTTACTTACGACTTGTACATTATGCGTGTACCAATAATCTGCAAGTTTTGTACATATAGAAATATATATGAAATTATGACTGTTTGCATGCAACATTAAATCATTGTTCCAGTAGCAATACAATCAAGGACATTAAAGTTGCAAAGTATCTAGGGATCCATCAGCAAGAAAATAGTGATTCATGTGGTGTTATTGTCGCGTACCATGGTAATCAGCTGGAAACTTTTCAGCAAACTTATCCTTGAAGTTAACCATCCATTCCGTTGGACATAACACCGTTGATTGAAAAAATTGAAGATACATAATCATGTGTATATCAAAAATTAATACAAACTTGACATTGCAAACTGAAGATAAGATAGATGAAGTAAAATGTTCAAAAGATTTTCCATACATCACTACAATGGTGAACAATCGCATTTCGAACATCTTGTTAGATCACATCAGGTCGATGAGATCATGAAATTTACAATGATCAAATTTTCCACAAGTATTGTTTTTTCTATTTTGCAAGATGTGACATCTCTTCTGTGGTGAGTATCTGAAAATATATGCAGCGCGGGATTGGAATTAATTTGGAACCTCGAACAATAGCAAGAATAAGAAAACATGATTTAAATCCTTATCTAAACCCATATCTTCTGTTGAGAGGCATGTCTATATAGATTTGGTTATAATTTTGCTTTAGGGATAAACATCACTAAGACCTTTTACTCAAAGATTATCAACACAATGGTATGATGTGAAGAATCTATGGTTGTAAGAACATTCTTATCCAGAATGCCAATTTGGTTCCCGGGCTCAGCTGCACCCGCTCCGACGAAAAAATTCAAAACAAATACTAGAAAAATTCAAAAAATTCCAATTTTTTGTGTGGTAGATAATTTAATGCATGAGGTTCGCTGCAAATTTCAACTCGTTTGGACATTTGAGCAGCTCTCTGCAAAAAGACAAAATCAGGGTCTGTAAAAAAGTTTATTGTTCACGAACTGTTTTGACCCGATTTGTCTTTTTTGCCGAGAGCGGCTCAGATATCCAAATGAGTTGAAATTTGGAGCGGACCTCACACATCAAATTATCTACCACAAAAATTTTTTGGATTTTCTAGAATTTTTCTAGTATTTGTTTTGAATTTTTTTCTGAGCGGGAGCATCTGAGCCCGGGCTCAGATGCGGATTTTTTATTCTTATCCTCCAAATATCATGACATACTTTTCCCAGTCAAATCTGGATATACATAATTTTTGCATAATAGAAAAATAACACATATAGGACAACATATACACGTTCTGCAGATAGGATTATAGGTCAAGAAATTGGCATGGTACTTCACTAACCTTTCTCGTGTAGCCGCGCATCAATACAGCCTAGTCAACATCGTCGCGTACAGAGCCACAGATACCAAGACTCCAGGAGTAGTCGTGGAATGCCACACCTGCTCTCTTGTTGCTGTCCTTCGAGGCTCCATCTACCCTCATTTGTGATGATTCTCCCAATGGAACTGGTCGACAAGAATAGTACGGTTATCACGCACCAATGCAAGTCCATGGTGCACTTTCGTTCTGGCCCCTCGGGGCATGCATGCCTATACCGTTCCTCCGCCCGCTAGGGCGGGGACGTTAGTTTTTTGCATGCATATGCAAACCTTTGGCCCACTTATACATTAGATCATCATTGCAAATCATATTTTATTGCAGTTTGGCTTCATCCTAGAAATTCTACGCAACTCAAGGACCCACGGAGAGAGTTGAGAATTTCGTTATTTTCATATTTGAGTTTTCTCGAATTTTGAAAAAAGGATCGTTTGATTTTAATTATTTTCTTTTTGAATATTTCTTTTATAAAAATAAAAGAGAGAGGATAAAATGACTTCCTCAAAATGAAGAAATATTGGATATTTCATTTTAAAATTAAAAAGAATTTGATTCGGAGTTTTATCGCTATTTTATTTGAATTAGGAAAATATGCGTTTTCTAAAATTGCATTAGAGTCCTAAATAAATGTTCACCTTGTCCGCTATATTTTTAGAGGACGGGGAAAATTTACTTCAGGATTTTTGGAGTCCGTTTGGTATTTCTTTTATTTGTTTTTCTGCGCGGAATAATTTAAAAAAAATTACCGACCTAACCGGGCCGTGTCCGCCTGGGACACTCTACCCGGCCGGCCCTTTAAAGGCCGAAGGCCAAGCCGCCAGCCCCCACAACCGAAACCCTAGCCCCGCCTCGAAACCCGCTCCACCGCCGCCGAACTTGCCGCCGCCGCCGGAACCCGCCACCGCCGCCCCTCGCCGCCGCCACCGACCACCGCCGCCGACCCCGCCGCCATCCGCCGTCGCCGCCGACCACCACCGCCGGATCCGCCGCCGCCCTCGCCGGATTCGTCGAGGTAGCCGCCGTCGCGGTTTTCATTAGAAAACCGTCGGTTTTTCTTAAGAACCCGCGGTTTATTTTGTTTGTAGATCGGTTTTATTTTTTTCTGGTTAGTTATTTAGCGAACGCCCGTTCGTTCGTTCGTTTTAACGAACGATTTTCACCGTTTAACCGCAGACAGCGAACGTTCGTTCGTTAGCCTGTTCATCAGTTTTTCTTTTTCTCGGATTTTTCGCGACTATTTTCGATCGGGATTTCTGATCTGATTTTTGTTTTAGTTTATCTTTTCGCTCGTTTATCGGAATCAGGCGATTCAGGCGCCTAGAGTTTCGTTTCGAAGCCCTTTTTTTGTTGAATCAACTTAAACAAGTTTTTGCCATTGTAAAATTTGACTTTAGTCCAGATTAGTAATCGAAGCTTGTTTTTTTCGCAGTTTGATTTTTGTTGCTTCGTTTGATTTGATTCTTTTTGCAAACCGGAGTTCTTAAGTTGAACTTTCTGGTTAGATCTTCTTATTTGAGTTTTATCCGTGCATCTTTGCTTGATTTCTTATTGTATGACTTGTTTGTTTGCGATAGAGTACCCGG
This sequence comes from Triticum aestivum, assembly GCF_018294505.1. Classification (NCBI taxonomy): domain Eukaryota; kingdom Viridiplantae; phylum Streptophyta; class Magnoliopsida; order Poales; family Poaceae; genus Triticum; species Triticum aestivum. Next base: position 628,110,845 of record NC_057814.1, on the reverse strand, counting down.
AGTGCGAAGCGTGCTACTACGAGTCTCTAGGTTTCACGGATCATCAGCAAGGCAAGTAACACTTTGATCATACCTCTTTACTACCCAGTTTTATTGCATTAGATCAATCCTCAAACAATTGCATGGTTAGGATCTGATTTAAATTGTGGGTTTGGGGAGTAGATGAGGTAGTACCTATTCACCTGTTTATTATCAAACATATGGGAGTTACTTCTATGTTGCTTGTACTGCTATGCTATGCTCGTAGACGTGGTTTGGGTTTGAGTGTATTCATGACAGATGTAAGTATTGTTAATTAATGGTTAACTTAAGGTGGCAACTTTAATACACATCTGGATGGATTGAGGCACCTGGGGAACCCAGTGTTGCCTGTATTTTTGGAAATCTCGGGGTACCGTGTGATTCTCCTATGGACTGCCACCCAGGCTCAAAGGGATCATAAGATTATTCATGCTAGAAACTTCCGTGTGCAGCCACATGCCATTATGGGCTCTGGCATAGTTGAGTAAGTTGTGGGAAACCTTTCCATGATGGGCTAGCAGATGTAGGGGATTATAGGTGTACAGGCCTATCTATCGGTTAAGGCAACCTCTTCGGAAAGACTGTGTCTCGGTCATCCGTTTCTCAAACATTATGTAGTGCGAGAAATCCAATGGAGGAGATCGAGTCTTGTGGGAAAAGTGCACAAACCTCTGCAGAGTGTACAAACTAATCATGGCTAGTCGTGTCCCGGTTATGGACATCTTGAGTATCTAGTTCTTGGATTATCATGTGGATCTCATCACTCTTAATATAATTTGATTGCGTTTAATGATGATGCTTAATTGGGATTGAGTTGGGTGAACCTTCTCAATGTTTAACAACTACCATAATAGTTAAATAAAATTTATTCCTTTGTTGTAGGGAAAAATTGGCTTTTCGCAAGAGATATTAACCATACAGCCTCCACCAGCCATATATGCATGTAGTGATAGCATTATTCTGTTCATTTCTCTCTTGTGTTACATTGCCAGCATATTCCATGTGCTGACCCGTTTCGGGCTGCAACGTATCATGTTGTAGACTTTTCAGACGACGAGTAAGGTGCCCTAGGTCGTGGTCTTTCACTCAGTGATGCCGTTGGAGTTGATGGACTCACTTTATCTTCCAAGCCTTCCGCTGTTATCGTATTAGATGGCCTTAAGCCATATTTATTGTAATAAGTTCTCTTTTGAGACATTCGATGTAATAAGTGTGTGATTGCTACTCTGTTATAAATCCTCAAGTACTATGCGTGTCAGCATTACCGATCTAGGGATGACCCTAATGCATAGAGATCAGACTGTTTGAGGTCTGGTCGCTACAAGATGGTATCAGAGCCCACGCTGACTATAGGACACGACCACTAAGCTAAAGCCCTATATCACTACTCTCTTCTCATTTCTGACTCCTCTCCATTTTCTACTATTTAGGATGGCGGACTCAAGGAACAAGTTTGCACAACCGGATGAAGACACCCCCTTTGGACGACACTTGAAGGAAGTCACTAGATACCTGAACATCGGAATACCAAGCTTCATCGGGACTTACAACGCCACTTTACCAGAAGAGGAGCGCTGGATGATTCAAGTTCAAATTACAGGAAGGACATTCACGCCAGTCACTGAGCCCATAGAGTTTTCCTTTGATGCACCAACCTGGAGTCTAGGAAAAAGTATGGCAGCCCACATCACCATGGGACACATTGGGGAAGTTTACCACAAGGATCTCAAGGATACAATCTACCAGATTTGTGGGCGCCCAGATGAGCAATGGGAGATGATCAGCACCAGGAAGGATAGATCGATTGCAGCTTTCATCCAGGAGTTCAACACATTCAACGCCAGGAGAACCAGATGTGCGCAGGCATGATAGATTTGAAGAAGGCGATGACCAGGATCACAGAGCTGGAGGAAGAACTCAAGGCTACTCGCGAAGATTATGAGGAGGAAATCGTCGTAGTAGTGGAGAAGAATGACGACCTGACAAGGAAGCTGGGAGTATTCATGGGAGACCCCGCGCCAGGAGGAGAAGATGACGGTTCCACTTGCCCGGAGAACTACATCATCATCGACGACACCGACTCGGAACCCGACGATAGCGATGATGACTATGTTGATGAAGCTAGAGCGGATATCATGGATTCTTCGACCGATCAATTTTTCTAGTCGACCACCATATCAATAGTAGTATTCCACCATGTATATAGTATAGTCCGAGCACTTTTGTAACGATAGTTCTAAACCGATTGTATGCCCTTGCTTGATTGATTGAGTGATATGATTGTGTTTGTCTCATGTGCATATGGGTAGTGTTTTCCCCCTAGACCTCATTCTACTCTGTTTTCTAATCTTTTCTAAACCCAGCAGATGCCTCCGAGACGCGATAATGGATTTGCTTTCCCACCGGACCTCACTCAGTTGATCCAGCAGCAAAATGCATTGATGCAGATACTAGTCCAGAATCAGAATCAAGGGAACAACAACAACAACAACAACCCACCACCACCACCACCTGTTGATCACTTAGCCCGTTTTCTAAGGCTGAATCCGCCGGTGTTCTCCAGTAGCACCGAGCCGATAGTTGCAGATGATTGGCTCCGCAAGATTGGAAGGGAGTTAACCACTGCAGGATGCACAGATGCGGAGAGAGTGTGTTTTGCCGCACATCAGCTTGATGGACACGCAACATCATGGTGGGAGAATTTCACAGCCACTTACCCCATTGACACTATTAGATGGGACCAGTTCCAGCAGGCTTTTCGCACTGCCCATGTATCAACAGGAGCTATGGCCATGAAGAAGCGTGCGTTTCGCAACTTACGCCAAGGAGGATGCACAGTTGGCCAGTATGTGGATGACTTTAGTAAGCTAGCACGTTATGTCCCAGATGACGTCGCTACAGATGCAGCTAAGCAGGAGAAGTTTCTGGTACGACTAAATGATGAGCTGAGCATGCAGTTGATGGTGGCAAATTTCAATAACTACCAGGAGTTGGTAGATAGAGCTCTCATGATTGAAGGGAAGTAGCAGCAGATTGACAACCGCAAGAGGAAGTATGGACAAGGGAAGTATATTTCTGGAGCTCAGCAGAGACCCCGTTTCACCCCGAACTCGGGAGGACTTGTCCATAACCATGGAGGTCACAATCACACTGGAGGAAGTTCGCACAACCATAGTGGCTCCAAGAACGGAAATGGTAATGGAGGAAGCAACGGACAGAACCGTTCCAACCCAGCAACGCCAGCCAAGAAAGATCTAAGCCACGTTACTTGCTACAAGTGCCAGAAGACTGGGCATTACGCCAATGAATGTCCTGAAGCTAAGAATGGTAACGGCAATGGAAGCTCTGGGAAGAAGCCCAACCCATTCAACAGGGGACAAGTGAACCACGTTAACGTGGAGGAGGTTGAAGCCCAGCCAGATGCAGTAATAGGTAAGTTTTTGGTTAAGTCATTTACTGCAGACGTTCTTTTTGATACTGGTGCATCGCATTCATACATATCAAGGGGATTTGTGGAGAAGTATAAACTGCCCACCAAAGTTCTTAGTACACCTTTGTTAGTGAGCTCGCCAGGAGCAGAGTATATGGCAAACCAAGGATGTTTTCAGATGCCATTGACCATAGGTAGGCATGTTTTCCCCTCAGATCTGATAATTTTGGAGTCGCAAGGTTTGGATGTGATTATGGTTATGGATTGGCTGTCGATGTATGGAGGAAACATCGATTGCACCAGTAAGTCGATTTTGCTCACCACCCCAGAAGGAAGAAGGATCAAGTATGTATCCCGGCATGTGCCGAGTAGGACTCAAGTAAATTCCTTATCAGGAGTTGTACAGGAGGAACTACCAGTGGTGAAGGATTTCCCGGATGTATTTCCAGAAAGAGTTGCCAGGCATGTCACCAGATAGAGACATTGAGTTTTTGATTGAACTTTTTCCAGGACCAATATCTAAGAGACCGTACAGAATGCCCGCAAAAGATTTGGAGGAAATTAAGAAGCAGATTAAGGAGTTACTGGATAAAGGTTATATTCGCCCAAGTTCGTCACCTTGGGGATCACCAGTGCTTCTAGTGGAGAAGAAGGATGGATCGTTAAGGATGGTTGTTGATTATCGAGGATTGAATGCGGTGACGATCAAGAACAAGTACCCACTGCCAATGATCAATGATTTGTTTGATTAGCTGCAAGATCGATCTGCGATCAGGGTACCACCAGTTGAAGATTCGAGAGCAGGATATACCTAAGACAACTTTTACCACGAGGTACGGGCTATATGAGTATACCGTTATGTCATTTGGCCTGACTAACGCACCTTCCTATTTTATGAACATGATGAACAAGGTGTTTATGGAGTTTTTGGATAAGTTCGTTGTGGTGTTCATTGATGATATTCTGGTCTACTCAAAGAAAGAAGAGGAGCATAAAGAGCATTTGCGTTTAGTACTTGGGAATCTCAGAGAACATCAGTTATATGCCGAGTTCAGCAAGTGTGGGTTTTGGTTAAAGGAAGTTGGATTCCTTGGACATGTTATATCCGGAGAAGGAATAGCGGTCACTAGTAGAAAAAGGGCCTATTGTCCCGGTTGGTAAGGGCCTTTTGTCCCGGTTTTTGAACCGGTTCTAAAGGGTCGTTACTAATGCCCTAACCCTTTAGTCCTGGTTCTTACACGAACCGGGACAGATGGGCCTCCACGTGGCCGGTGCGGCGACTCAGGCAGGAGGGCCTTTGGTCCCGGTTGGTGGCACTAACCGGGACCAATAGGCATCCACGCGTCAGCATTTCAGGTGCTGGGGTTTTTGTTTTTTTGAAAGGGGGGGGTTGGGGGTTTTGGGGGGTTAATTTAGGTGTTTCATATATTGTGTTAGCTAGCTAATTAATAGAGAGAAGTGTCCTCTCTTATCTCCATGCTTGGTCCACGCTACATACTATATACGTATTGAGAGGACTAGACACGCTAGCTAGTAATCAAATGAAGGAAACAGAAGATCGTCATGAACATATGCATACAGAGAGAAGTGATATCGACCACCTCTCCTTCTCCGAGAGATTGGTCGAACAACAAGTTCTCGTATATCTATCCGACACTACCGGCTACATATATACAATAATTATGTCTTACAATATAATCTCCTAATTAAATTGTAAGAACACAGGGTCCACATAGTATTCTCCGTTTTTAGCGATCACGTGGTCAAGGAAGAATGCCGCCAATTCCTCTTGAATTGTTCGCATACGATTTGGTGCTAGGAGTTCATCCCGCATCCGAAAGTTCTAATTTAAAGAAGGGGGTCAATACATATATATATATATATATATATATATATATATATATATATATGAATAAATGAAACTCAACACAAATGATGGTAATAAAATAAAATTGTGAATATTATTGCTTACGCACTTCATATTGTTCGTTAGAGTAGCCCCGCTCACAGGTCGTGTAGCGGATGGACTCGCAAACGTAGTATCGACAGTAATTATTCCCGGGTTCCTGCCACAACCACTTTACAAGAAATAGAGGTCAATCAAACTGATAAGCAAGCATGCTAAATGGTATTGATGAAACTAGCGCTTGAATCACTAGGAGATGCGCGGAACATGCTACTACAGTACTTACTTTCGGGGTGTCTAAATTGCAGCTTCTTCGGCAGTCCCGGAGCTTTTTTGGTGAATTTTCTCCAAACCCTGCCAGACAAAGAAAACAATTACTTGATATCAGGAAATGAACAAAGTTGCTGATATGGTGGATAATGATCGATTTAACTTACTTCTCGAGCATTTGAGTCATGTCCGCATAGTCCTGGGGATCTTTTCGTCTCGAGTCTAAGACGGTTACTACTCCCTGCTCAAGCTTAATCTCTAGGAGAATATAGTGGAAGCTGCGCACGCATGCATAAGTCATCAATTACATTACTATAACCTGCACTAATAAGGGAAACCGAATATGCACAAGACAGTAACACTCACTTGAAGTTGTAAGGAAAGAGTATTATATCTTTGTTTTCATTTATTACCAACGATCGTAGCAAGTTGGCCTCGGTATTTTCGGCATGATATTTATCCTCAGTTGCATCTATGAGATTTGTGTTAATGAACCCAATATCACCGATTTGTCTTTTCTTCAATTCGGCGATCTTCAAACTGCATAATATAGTGAGGATAATTATAAATACATGCAATGAAAGAGCTGACCTATATAGAGAGACTTAATGACAGAAGTAGTACTACTTATAGACAGTAGCAAGTGATCGTTGATTTATCGAGGGCCTTTTGATTGAAAAACTGGAAGAACTCCTCAAGTGGAACATTCAACAGTTCAATTCCAACGAGGTCATGCTCCGGTTTAACTCTCAGCGTCAAACTATTCCTCCCCCCAGACTCTCTGCAGGTTTTCATGTACCAATCATGTAATCTTCGCATCATCGTTGTTAGAGATCTTTCATCTTTGACGAGAGGCTTCCCGTAATGGTATTTGTGTTCGTCCACCTCCAAGATATCATAATGTACATCATCGGGCAGGTAATCTCCAAGATTGCTATAACCGGGCACCATCCTCGGATCATTAGCGACGATGTCGCTAGACACCTTGAGCGGGGGGCACGATTGGTTTGCTTGTTCGCCGAGCTGGGCAATTTTTTTCCCAGCTCGTCGTTCTTTTAACCTTTGATCACTGGCAGTACTTCCCGACCGCTCCGCTTCGGCAAATGTCTTTGCAATAATGCGCTCATAGTTGCCTTTCGGCGGAGACTTTGGTGGTTTGTCAGGGAAGCCAGAGTGCGCTTCGCTTTCACTGGATCTACCTTCTCCTCCGGAGGTGGATATTTATTTGCTTTCACCCCTTCAAAGAAGTTCGTCACTTCGGCTCGCACGATTTTCGTGGTTTCCTCCTCGGTCCTCTCGTATGGTAACTTCTCTGGAGTCTTCAGAGAAGGACCGAATCTGTATTGCCTCCCGCCTCTGGCTGTACTGCTAGACGCCGGCAGAGCAGACGGAGCGGTTGCGGCTGTCTTCTTTCCTTGCTTACGAGGCGGAGGAGAAGGACTAACGACGCGCCGGAGCAGCCGGAGCGGCGGCGGGTCTCTTTTGCCCTTGCTGACGAGGCGGAGAAGGAGGAGGCTGGCTGCTCTGGCACGCCGGCGCAGGTGGAGAAGGAGGCGGAGTGCCGCCACGCGCTGGAGAAGGAGGCTGAGTGCCCTGATCACTCGCCGAAGGAGGAGGCGGAGGAGGAGGCAGAGTGCCGCCACGCGCCGGAGAAGGAGGCTGAGTGCCCTGATCACTCGCCGGAGGAGGAGGCGGAGGAGGAGGCGGAGTGCCCTTACTCGCCGGAGGCGTCCGGTTCGGAAGGTTGATGAGGTCCTTCCGCCATAGGCATGGAGTCTTCAGAGCAGAACCCAGCCGAGTCTACCCTTCACCAGTAGGGTGGTCAAGCCGGAGGTCCTCAAATCCCTCCGTTATTTCATCCACCATCACCCTAGCATATCCTTCTGGAATCGGCCGGCAGTGGTAGGTTGCGCCGGGTTCAGGAGGTAAAACAGAGCCAACAGCCGCCTTGACTTTGAAGTTCTGCCATTGCGTCATAAGGTGGCAATGTTGAGACTCCGTGATAGCATCCACGGGGTAGCTAGCAGGAGCCGTCAAGATATGCTCCGGCTGAAGCAGCTCGGTGGAAGCCACGCTGCTTCTCCGCTGAGATGGCGGGGTAGCTTCGGGGGTAGTTTCGGCATGTCGATTGCCGTCTTGTTCCTCTAGTGCTTGAACCCTTTCGTGCAGCTTCTGAATTTGGGTCTGCTCCACTTTTTTCCTCCTCTCCTGGCTTTTGTAACCGCCTGCGTCCGGAAAACCAGCCTTCCACGGAACGGAGCCTGGCGTGCCTCCTGTCTGTCCAGGGTGCCCAGGATTCCCGAGGGCCATTGTGAGCTCATCGTTCTCTCTGTCTGGAACGAACGTCCCTTCCTGCGCTGCATCGATATAGTGCTGAAGCCTCTTGACTGGTATTCTCAAAAGCTCGTCCGTCCAAACGCACCTCCCTGATACAGGGTCCAATTTTCCGCCAGCCCCGAAGAACCATGTCCGGCAACGGTCTGGACAGTTCATTGTCTGTGGTTCGATCCCTTTATCAAGCAGATCATTCTCAGCCTTGGCCCACTTTGGCCGGGCTTTGAGGTAGCCACCTAACCCCGTGCGATGGTGAAGCTTCTGCTTCGCAGCATTCTTCTTGTTTGTCGCTGACATCTTCTTACTCTTTTCCGATGTCTTGTGGGCCACAAATGCGGGCCAGTGATCTCTGATCTTCTCATACCGGCCGATGAATTCTGGTGTCTCTTCTTTGTCGACAAACTTTTTAGCTCATTCTTCCACCTCCTGAATAGGTCTGCCATCTTCTTAAGAGCATGAGACTTCATTAATTGCTCTTTAACTGGCTTCTCCGGATCCTCCTCTGGCGGTAGGGTGAAATTTGCCTTCAGCTCAGTCCAAAGATTATCTTTCTGCATATCATTGACATAAGACACCTCAGGGTCTTCCTTCTTAGGCTTATACCATTGGTGGATGCTGATCGGGATCTTGTCCCTAACAAGAACCCCGCACTGAGCAGCAAACGCATCCTTTGTCCGGATGGGTTCAATCGGTTGGCCGTCGCGCGCGATTGCTGTGATCTCAAACCTTTCATCCGAGTGCAACTTTCTCTTCGGGCCTCGTCTCTTTACCGAAGTTGTGCTCGATCCGGAGGGCTAGAAAAAAAAGAAAGACGAGAGTTAATTAATATGTGTACATACCAAAACAATGAATGCATCAATTAGCTAGTCAGCACAGGCTTAATTAATATATTTACCTGGCCGGACTCTGTTCGGTCACCAGAGCCGTCACCACGGGCTCCTTCTTGCACCAGCATTGGGTCACCGGAGCCATCATAATCATGTCTTTCCTCCTCCACTCTTCGATCACCGTAGCCTGCTTCTTCACCGTGTCCTTCCAGACCATCATTGTCGTTAAGATATGACAAGACATCACCTCCGGCTAAGATTATGTCCCCCAACACCTCTTTTGCTGCCTCGTCTCGTCCGTGCTCCATTGTTTCTGCAAATATTACAACATGGCAATTATTATACAAACATGACAGCAGGTGGATATATTAGTGGCAAACGTAGACCTAGCTACCTAATCACAACAAGGAATCATATTAGTGGCCTCGACACTTCTCTAGGGTTTGGGGAGGCCTCGGCAACGCTTCAAGGGTTCGGGGTGGCCTCGACGACAACGCTCTTTTAACTTGGTTAATTTGGGTGGCCTCGGCAACGCTTCAAGGGTTCATATGCAAAAGCCATGGATTTCTTCTATACTTTGACACTAGCTAGGAAACCTCTCGACCCCTTGGCCCCTCGACGACCCTTGATCCCTCGACCCTCGAACCCTCGATCCTCGCCCCTCGGCCCCTCGACGACCCTCGAACCCTCGACCCTCGACCCAAGCTAGTTCCCGACCCTCGACCCAAGCTAGTTCCCGACCCTCGCCCCCCTCGAACCCTCATCGACCCCCTCCCCCCCCTCATGTCGAAGTTATCGGGGAGGGGGTATATCGACCCCCCCCCTCATGTTGAAGTTATCGGGGAGGGGGTATATCGACAACGACATACCCGATAAAAAATAAGAAGACGAAGAAGAAAAAAAGGAGAAGAAGAGAGGATTAGAGGAGAAGATCGAAGAAAAAAAAGAGGAGAAGAAGAAAAAATAGAATATTTTCTATTTTTTCTTCTTCACCTCTATTCCTTTCTTCTTCTCCTCTTCTTTTTCTTCTTTTTTCCTCTTCTTATTTATTTCTCCTCTTCTTCTCCTTTCTTCCTCTTCTTATTTTCTTTTTTCCTCTCCTTCTTTTTCTTCTTCTTCCTTCTTAATATCACTTAGCAACTTTTGCAAAGATCGGGGGGGGGGGGGGGTGCTCCCGTAGTCTAAAATCGGTCTATGCACGATAGAAAATTCTGATACATCTATGATCCCTCATACATGCATACATACAAAAAATACATATATGATCCCTCATACATACATACATACAAAAAACATCCGAAAATAGCATATATATAAGAACATCTAAAAAATACATCTAAAAATACATATATGATCCCTCACACATACATACCTACATCTCAATTTCTTTTATGAACAACTAAAAACATCTGAAAACAGCATATAAGAACATCTAAAAACATCTAAACAAATAGAATATATATAAATATATATATAACAAAAAAATAAAGGAAAGCTAGGGGCCGGGCAGAGGGGCATGGCGGCGCCGGCGGCGCCGGCGGGGCAGGGCAGGGGCGCAGGTGCGTGAGGCAGGGAAGGGGTGTGGGAGCGTGGCAGGGCAGGGGCGTGAGGCAGGTGCTCACAGGGGGTGGCGGGGCACGGCGGGCGACGTCGGGGCGGGCGCAGTGGCGCGGGGGGCGGCGCCGGCGTCGGGGCAGATGGCGTCGAGGGCGTCGGCGACAGCGAAGTTGAGCAGCCTGACGGCGTCAGCGGCGGTGGCGCAGGGGCGCTGGGAGCGGCGCCGGCGTCGTGGCAGATGGCGTCGAGGGCGTCGGCGGCGGCGAAGTTGAGCAGCCTGACGGCGTTGGCGGCGGCGGCGAGGTGGACCAGCCTGGCGGCGTCGGGGCAGGGCTCGGCGGCGACGGTGACGAGGAGCGGGGGGCGTCGGGCGGAGAAGAAAGTGATGGATTTTGGAGAAACTGCTAAGTCCTGCTTATATACACAGCGCATTGGTCTCGGTTCGTGGCACAAACCGGGACGAATGCCCCCCTTCGGTCCCGGTTCGTGCCACCAACCGGCACCAAAGGTCTCTTTTCAGCAGCCCAAAGGGCGGGAAGCAGAGGCCTTTGGTCCCGGTTGGTGGCACCAACTGGGACTAAAGGTGGGGCATTGGTCCCGGTTGGTGCCACGAACCGGGACCAAAGCACCCCTTTAGTCCCGGTTGGTGCCACCAACCGGGACCAAAGGCCTTGTGCTGCCCGCGTCGCGGCCAAAAGTTTAGTAACAAATTGCTAGCTGAGAGCGCTCGAGAGTGGTTTATAAGCGCTACTGCGGCCACCCTCTCGAGCTCCTCTCAACTACAGGCTTTCGGGCCTAACGTGTCACTATTTTCCTGTGGGCCTACTGGGTCTGTTGCGGGCCTGAATCCTGGCCCATGGTTGGATTTCTAGTCGTATTCAGGCCGTGGTGGCCCAGTAGGTGGCACTTCTTTTTGTTTTCTTTGTTGCTTTATTTATTTTATTTTGTTTCTACTTACAACAAAATACATACTATTGCTATTTTATTTTATTTTATTTTGTTTCTACTTATTTATTAAAGTTTATTTTGTTTCTACTTATTTATTTTATTTTATTTTCTACTTATTTATTTTATTATGTTTCTACTTATTTATTTTATTTTCTTTTTGCTTATAATGTTTTAACAGAAAATACTTTGATAATTTTAGTTGCATAAATTTTATATAATTTTAGTTTCAATAATACTAGAGGTTTATAAAACTTTTTAGTTGAATCCTTTTGATATTAGAGTCTCATTAAAGTTTTCTAGTTCATTCTTTTTTCTATTAGAGTTTCATTAAAGTTTATTTTGTTTCTACTTATTTATTTTCTTTTCTTTTTTGATTTTTTATTGACTTTGTGAAAATTCTTTTTGCCTTTTAATGTTTTGAACAGAAAATACTTTGATAATTTTAGTTGCATAAATTTTATATAATTTTAGTTTAAAAAATACTAGAGGTTTATAAAAGCTTATTAGTTGATTCCTTTTGCTATTAGAGTTTTATAAAAGTTTTTTAGTTGATTTTGTTTTTGCTATTGAAGAATATTATAGTTTTGTTTAGTTGATCATAACTGAATATTTTAATTGATTTTCTTTTTGCTATTGAAGAATATTATTTTAATTGATCATTCTTTTTTATATTAGTTCGTTTTTTGAGCTAAATGACCCTGAAATTGAAAAGCACTACAAATGAACTCTGAAAAGGTTGAAAGTTAGCATGGTATCATCATTTCACCCACATAGGATGTGCTAAAAAGTTGAGAGGGTTACGGGAAAAACTGGATGCACTTCGTGTACAAAATGGACAATCTCTTTGGAAGTATCAGGGTTTCGGACGAAAACTCATCTGTTACAAAGGGATTTCATTTTTTTGAACTTATTTGAACTCCAGACTTTTTGTGTGTTCAAAATGCACCATTCAAAGCCACATCATCAATTTTCAACCCTTTCTGACTTCATTTGTTATTTATCATGCATCTACTGATTTTTTTGAGCTAAATGACCCTGAAATTGAAAAGCACGACAAATGAACTCTGAAAAGGTTGAAAGTTGGCATGGTATCATCATTTCACTCACATAGCATGTGCTAAAAAGTTGAGAGGGTTACGAGAAAAACTGGATGCACTTCATGTACAAAATGGACAATCTCTTTCGAAGTATCAGGGTTTTGGACGAAAACTCATCTGTTACAAAGGGATTTCAATTTTTTTGAACTTATTTGAACTCCAGACTTTTTGTTTGTTCAAAATGCACCATTCAAAGCCACATCATCAATTTTCAACCCTTTCTGACTTCATTTGTTATTTTTCATGCATTTACTGATTTTTTTTGAGCTAAATGACCCTAAAATTGAAATGCACTATAGATGAACTCTGAAAAGGTTGAAAGTTGGCATGCTATCATCATTTCACCCACATAGCATGTGCTAAAAAGTTGAGAGGGTTACGGGAAAAACTGGATGCACTTCGTGTACAAAAAGGACAATCTCTTTCGAAGTATCAGGGTTTCGGACGAAAACTCATCTGTTACAAAGGGATTTCATTTTTTTGAACTTATTTGAACTCCAGACTTTTTGTGTGTTCAAAACGCACCATTCAAAGCCACATCATCAATTTTCAACCCTTTCTGACTTCATTTGTTATTTTTCATGCATTTACTGATTTTTTTTTGAGCTAAATGACCCTGAAATTGAAAAGCACTACAAATGAACTCTGAAAAGGTTGAAAGTTGGCATGGTATTATCATTTCACCCACATAGCATGTGCTAAAAAGTTGAGAGGGTTACGTCAAAAACTGGATGCATTGCGTGCATTATATATAATTATGTGTGTCAAAAACCATTACAGATTCACATGGATAGATAAGTGACCAAATTAATAGAAGTTCATCATCACATTAAAAACAAAGTACATACATAGTTCTCATTGAACAACATATAGCTCTCCAGAGCATCTAGTTAAACCATACATTGAAACTATGTAAAACCTTACAATGCAACAACAAATGCAATCATAATCACAACCAAGGTAACAATTGATCCAACGGCATAATGATACCAAGCCTCGGTATGAATGGCATATTTTCTAATCTTTCTAATCTTCAACCGCATTGCATCCATCTTGATCTTATGATTATCGACGACATCCACAACATGCAACTCCAATATCATCTTCTCCTCCTCAATTTTTTTTATTTTTTCCTTCAAGTAATTGTTTTCTTCTTCAACTAAATTTGACCTCTCGAAAATAGGGTCGGTTGGAATTTCCGGTTCAACTACCTCCTACATAAATAAAATCTATATCACATTGGTCGGCATAATTGTCATAAACAATAAATGAACCAAATAGTTATAAAAAGATAATATATACCACATCCGAATCATAGACAGGATGAGGGCCGACGGGGGCGGATACCAAAACCATCGCACTATATAATAACAAGCAATAATAAAAGTAAGAAAATTAGACAAGTATCTATCTAAAGTAAGAATTGTTTTTCTTTCAGAAAGAAGACAAGAACAAGAGGCTCACCATGGTGGTGCCGGCGACGAGATCGGCGCGGGCAATCGACGGCGGTGAAGACGGGGACGGGACGCGACGGACCGCTAAACCTATGCAAATCTCGGGGAAAATGGAGCTTGGAGGTCGAGTTTCGAGAGGAGAAAACTTAACTAGTGTGGCTCGGGCATTTCATTGAACACCTCATGTGCATAGGAGGTGAGCTAGAGCACCCAAATGCCCTCCCCTCGCCGGCCACAAAATACAGAGCACTGTGGAGTGCTCTGCTGCGGCGGGGGGGGGGGGTATATATAGGCAACTCATTTGTGCCGGTTCGTGGTTGGAACCGGGACTAAAGCCCCCCCTTCTGTCCCGGTTCGTGGCGACCAATGTATGTGGGCCAGGAGCGAGGCCCATTGGTCCCAGTTCGTGCCAGGAACCGGGACAAATGGGTCCAGACGAACCGGGACCAATGCCCATGAGGCCCCGGCCGGCCCCCTGGGCTCACGAACCGGGACGTATGCCCCCATGGGTCCTGGTTCGTGACTGAACTGGGACTAATGGACTGACCAGGCCCCAACCAAAGCCCTGTTTTCTACTAGTGCATACCAATATTGTTCACCTCCAAAAGCCATGTTAGCACAGAACACACATGATGGATCCAGAGCTATCATGAACACATATTCACATCATTAGAGCAGAGCCTTTTTGAGGTCAGGTTCTGATTGTGATTTTGTGAATAACAATATTGTCTGTAAATCATTCAACAAGTAGACTGCTGAGACTAGGTATGTACCTCTTATCGGCATGTTACATGCTATTAGATGAAAAGTCATAGTTGGGATTCAAGAAACAAAATCGAAATATTAGAATTCGAATGAAAAAAGCTTTGCACAAGAGCATAAGTAATTGTGTTTTTCTAATGCAATCGGTAGTGTTAAAAAGATTCATATGAGAAAGGAAGGCCGTGAGTCGACCTAGCCAGCCGCCGGCTTTGAAAAATCTAGGGTTCCTCTTGCCTCCTGCCGGCGCCGGCGCCGGTCCGCTCCGTCTTCGGTTGCCATAGGGCCATGGAGGCGGAGTGGACCTCGGCCCTTGCTGGTGGGAGGGCTCCGTTTTTAGATCTATTTTCGAGTTTTGTTAGGGTTTGTGTTCTACTCAGGAAGGCGAGACGGCAGCGACTCCTTGAAGAAGGATTAATGGTCTCCCTGCCTAGCCCCCGTTCCGGTGATGCGTCTAGCATCATCGGTGGGCGTGTGGAGGTGTGTGTCCGGTGGATCTGTCTTTAGTGGATTTGCTCGGATCTGTTCGTCGTTCATCTATGTTCCTGTATCTTCAGGTTGTATCCTTCCGATCTACACTCTTCATCGGCGGCGGGTGCTTTTCTGGTGCGTTGGTTCTATGGGGCCTTAGCACGACGACTTCCCGACTCTCTAGCACAACCAAGGTTTGCCCGACTCCGGCGAGGGAGGGGCGATGACAGCGGCGCGCCTTCGGCTCGCTTCAGTGCTTGTAGTCGTCGCTAGGTGGTTTACGGATCTGGATGTAATTTCTATTCTTTCTAGTCTTTGTTGTACTACCATGATTGACGATGAATAGATTGAAAGTTTTTCCGGCAAAAAAAAAGATCCAAATTTATTGGCATAATGCCTTGAATTGGTCATAGAAGCTAGTGGAAACAATTTGGGACCATTTGACGGATGTCAAAAAACAAACTTGCTTTCAAAAGGTCCCTTCTGGCCTACCGGAACACCCTCCGCCCAACATGGTCTATTTTTGGGTAACCATAAATTGACCCAGACTTTTGCAAGCAGGTGGGCATGCCCATGGTAGGCATCCATGCCTGGGTTGAATGACTTTCGACACAGTATGCAACTTGCGACACGTCTAGCCATTTATAGATTTTTTTTACCAATAAAACTCCATAAAATGAAAAAAAAACGAACAACAAAAAAACATGGCATGGTGCCTTGAATTGGTCATATAAGTCCATGGAAAAAAATCGGGGCCATTTCATGGATGCTGAAAAATAACATGATCTCAGACGGAGCCTTCTGGCCTAGCCGAACACTCTGAGTTGAACATGTTCTATTTCTTGACATCTGTAAAATGACCACAACTTATGCAAGAAGGTGGGCATGCCCGTGGTAGGCATCCATGATGGGTTGAAATAACTTTTGACATCTTTAAAATGACACGTCTGGCCATTTGTTAGACTTTTTGACCGAGAAAACTCCTGAAAATGCAAATTTTGTCAAAAACCAAAATAGCTTGGCATGGTGCCTTGAATTGGTCATACAAGGCCGTGGAAAAATATCATTGGCCATTTCAAGGATGTTCAAAAACAACATGCACTTAGACGAACCCTTTTGGCCTACTTGAACACCCTCGGTTCAACATGGTGTTTTTGTGGACATCCTTGGTGACCCTAACTTTTGGCACCAGTTGGGCATGCCCATGGTAGGCATCTATCCCTGATTTGAACGACTTCACCATATGCAAGTTGCAACATGTCCTACCATTTATCTTTTTTAGCGAGAAAACTCCAAAAAAATGCAAAACATGTCGAAAACCCAAAAAACTTGGCATGGTGCCTTGAATGGACCTTCTAGCTTACCCGGGCACCGAACATTGAACATGGTGTTTTTTGGACATCCTTGAAATGACCCCAATTTTTGCTACCAGGTGGACATGCCCATTGTAGGCATCCATGCCACATTTAAACGACTTCCGACATCGTATGCACCTTACGACACATCCGGCCATTAAGCTGCCATTTTCACCTTCCCAGCTAGTTTTTTTACAGTTTTGGGAACCTTCTAGGAGGTTCCAAAAAAACGTTCCCAGTTTTCGGAACCTCAGCTTCCTAGCTAGTTTTTCCCGGTTTTGGTAACGTTCTACGAGGTTCTTGAACCATGTTTTTTTTTCTTTTTTCTTTTTATCTTCTCTCCTATTTTTTCTCTACTTCTTTTTCCTTCCTTCTTCATTTTCTTTAACTTTTTTCCTTTTCCCTGTTTATTGCTTCTATTTTTGATAAATTCCAGAATTTCAAAAGTTATTTGGAATTTCGAAATATTTCATGTTTTTCAAGCTTGGTTCATTTTTATTAAAAAAATCATATTTTCTAATAAATTGTTCAGAATTTCAACCTTTTTATATTTGTTAGTCGCTTCTCGAGCAATTCAGAATTTTTTTAGAAATTCAAACTTTTCTTCACGTCATTTTTCGTTCATATTTTCTAATCAATGTTAAAGAAATTCCAAAATGTTCACAACTAAAAAAGAATCTTAAATACTAAGAAAATTGTGTTGTCTAATTATGTCCAGAGTTTTAGAAAGTGTTCCCATTTCCGAAAACTACTCGCCGATTAAAAAATATCGCATTTCCAAATTTATGTCATTTTTTTAAATGTCTATGTTTCCAAATTTTGTTCACAAATTTAGAAATTTGTTCACGCATTCAAAAAAATGTTTGGGAATTTCATGTAATGTTTGTGCTTTCAAAATGTTCGAAATTTAAAAAATGTTCCTATTTTGAAAATAATTCTACACAAATACAAGAAATGTTTGGGGAAATTCAAATATAATGTTTTCAAATTTTTGTTCAGTTAGAATAATTCAAAAAATGTTTGTTTTCAAACTTTTGTCATTATTTTTTTTCATATTTAGCATTTTGAGCAACTCTGAAAGACTCAATCATTTTTTTAAATTTGGGTTCAATTTTTAGAATGCGAATATTTGTATTTTATGAATAAATTTTTTGAACACAATTATAGCGCGAGCATTTTTTGAAAAATAAAAATGGAAAATGAAGAAAAAACAAAAAAGAAACAGAGAGAAGAAAAACAAGTGGGGAAAAGACCGGTTTGACAGATTAAATCGGTCGCTGAGGGATAGTTCTTGTAGATCGCGTTTCCTAGTTAGACACTGAAGCTTATAACCTCGTGTGGCTAGTGACGAGCGGTCAACTACGGGAGGTACATGGTTTGACCCCTAGTACTGCCATTCCTGTTTCGCGAATTTTTCCATGTTTCCGTCTATTTGACACTACTCCCCAAACGTATTGGGTATACGTTCCTGCAGGCAACCCACTATATATACATAAGAAAGCCGGTACGATTTGCCAAAGGTCCATACTGCCCATAAGAAAGCCAGAACCTACACATCTATTAGATAGAACATAGACAAATAGGACAGGAGAACGTGCGGAGAAGAAAAAAACACTAGGGTCAGTAAGCATGGGACTGTCATAAGACTTGGATTATGAAAATAAGTTAGGACATCTTGTCTAAAAAGAAATCCTTCTGGCACAATTTTACAATTGTAGCATCATGTCAGTTATCTCAACCATCGATAAGAGTACCTAGTTCAGCCTCTATGAGAGAAGCTAGTTCAACTCCAACGAGAGTACCTTCTTCAGCCCCAATGATTTTAAAACTTTTTCCCTGTCTTATTTTTAATATGATTTATTGGCATTTGTGCACAACATTCACAGAAAGCTCCGTTGGGAAGAGAAAGTGTAGCCCAAGTAGGTAGGACCAAACAATGGCAACAAAAGAGCTAAAGCAGGACCAACTCCTAAGAATTTAATTAGAGGAGAAACTTCAAGCAAGACCAATGAAAATAACATTAGTTGATGTAGTAGTACTAATTTCCAGCATCCTTCACAACAACTTCTCAATTTGCATATCCTCTTTCCTGGCCAATTCTTCATTACTAGAATTCTTGTCCAACAACTCTTGATTACCAACTCCTTTGCTCATATCAAACCAACAGGTGCAAGTTCTTCCCTCTTGAGCTGAAGCTTGGCATCACAGAAATCAATCAAACATTTCTTCCAAAACAAGTGATTACAGGGCCAAACATTCAAAGAATTTTGCAAACCCCAACCTATGAAAATAAACAAAAAATAGTGACCCAACTCCCTACACAATGCAACCAAAAACATTTTTAAGTAAAAGAATAACTTAGTCGACCTCTTCTCTAGTTAAAATAGCTCCTTCCTCTGTTCTGATGGCTCGACCATATCAGCATGAAGCCTTCTCTTTACAGAAATGCATTTTGTCCACCGAATATTGCAGAGGCATATGATTCATCGTCACTCCACCACCAACTACTACTGCGGCCAGCTGAGACGGACACGGTTGAGCTTCGGCTGAGAAAACTCGCTATCTCTGGTGGCGAGCGGCGATGAAAGGAACGGCAGATGGGCAGGGATGGCGAGCTCAACTCGTGGCTGTCTTGAACATGTTGTGGGGCACATAGTGGTGACTGTCGTCCGTGTGGCAGCAAAGCTAGTTCAGGATGAACATAGGTGGAAACCGATTGGTACCAAAGATGAGGGGGGTAATTTGGCTACTTTCAGAGTTCGGGGATGTAATCCAATCTTCTCAAAAAGTTCAGTGGGGTATATGCCCTTTACTTGATCTTCTCTGATCCATTTGTCGAATGGTTACATAACTGGCCAATTGATATGACCGTTGAATGGTTACATAACTGGCCAATTGATATGAGACGGATGTTTTGGTAGCCACTTCCGTGTTTGCATGCCTTGATCGTATCAAGGACAAGCGTGCATTTGCCGGCACTGTAAGCTGCGTAATTTTCAGTTAAGGATGCTCATATGCACCAAGACATATCTCCAGGGAAGCTGCAAGGAAGAAACAACAAAAGACAAATCGAGAAAGAGGCACATGTGCATATATATTGCAAGCTGGAGCTTATGGCTAGAACATCATACAGTAATGACATGCAACACCATCATATAGTGATGACGTGACAAATCAGAACAACGAATGCAGAGAGAAACTAAAATAAGACAACGGCAATATTGTTTGACAACTAGGACACGTAAAGAAGACACCACATGCAGATGCAGGTACAACTAAGCTCCGGAACGAAACAGACTAGAGGGTTGGCAGTCGGCACCAACAAGGGCCAGACAGGATGTGCTTACGTGAGGCCAAAGTGGATCCAGCTCCTTCAGTCTCAGAGATAATGGCATCCTTGTCGAGCTTGGAAGACTCAGGCAGTAGCTTGCCCTTCTTCATTGGCTTAGGGGTGGTCTTGAGAGGGAGGTCCATAATAGTAGCCTTGCGCTTGGAAGCACGCTCCACGGCGCCTACCCAAGCCCCATGGTACAGCTGCTCGTTGCGGGAGCTGCGACGCAGAGAAGGCCCAGGCGCAGGCGTGGCCACCACCACGTTGTTGGGCAAGTCCCCCACCACAGGAATAGCAGGTGGTGCCATATGAGTAGAAGCAGTAGGCTGAGTGACTTCCTCCACTGGAGCTGGTGGAGGCAACAGAGCATCATGAGAGATACCAATGACCTGCGGCTGCAAGTGATCCAGAGTGCACGACGAAGCGAGCAGATCATCAGCATTGGGTTCCGTAGGCGCCCTGCAAACACAAACCAGGCGGGCGTTAGGAGATCTATCACGAACAAATATAACAGTGTGATGGAGCAGTATATCGATCCTCACTAATCAATTAACAAATCTATTCTGAAACTAAATTATGGGCTCTGTGTGTCATATGATGCAGAGGCCCGGCTTTTCCCCTTCTGGAAAAAAAGTCTGAAACTAAATTAAAGGTCCTTTTTTCCACTTTGAACAATTAAGCAAAACATGTATTGCGTCGGAACATCATAATCCCATCATAACTCTATTCTTGAACTAACATAATACGTTTTTTCAAGTATTAGTTTCCCTAATCGGCAGAATTATGAATAACTAGCCGTCAACTAGCGCATTCGCACATGTGCTGTTAATTAGACAAGCTTCATCGTATATAATAGCTAAAGAGCTAAACAAATACCAACTTTGTTTAAGAGAGCATGAATAACTATTCTTTCATTCAAATAGACACTATAACATATGAAGGACATTATGATTGACTGAGAGTTACTACTATCCAAGACATAAATCCATGTGTGAACGGGAGATTGTGTTAGTAAATTTCAGCATGTTATTAGAGTGAAATCAAAGGATAGTGAGAGTAGGACAAATAAACTACAATTCCAGTGAAAAATTATAATTAGATGTTAATACTAAGATTAACTAAATTAAACAGTAAGAGTATACTGAATAAACTCGTAGTAAGGCATGTATATGTTTGTATAATACAATAGCATACAGTCAATGACCCACCATGTTCATTCATTTTTTAAGGAATTATGTATCTATCTAGTTTATTGTTTTTGTCAACTATTGTATTATATGCATCAGATTTATGGGGTTAAAAGCTATTAGATATACCCATAATTATACAGAGATTGTTATATTTTATTGAATAATCTAACGAAAGTATAATTTATTTTTTAATGGTAAATTTATTTCCCATTTGCCGACTTGCATTTCTCATGTCAACCTTTAGTCACAGGCTTGGAAGTCATAGAGTTGTATGTTGATAGTCTTGAGCGGAATATAAAATGGTAATATTTGAGATGGACCAAAATAAAAGAAATTGCAAGACATCAAGTAATTATACATGCTATCTTGATACTGCAAAACTCAACCACCTTGTGATTTTTACAATAATATAAGATTTGAAACAAACAACTTTCACCACAACTTTTCCTATTTATACAGTATGTTACACACTTTGGTGAAAAAAACAGTATGTTATCTAATATTGATGATGAATACCCTTGTAGTTATATTTGCACATGATAAGTCTAGATGCTTCAATACTGTGTAAATAAGATTTTGAAATATCTATCTTTTTTATGTTGCTAATATTTACGCATTCAAGCAAAAATGTTTTCTCTGGACTACATGAGGGTATTATTGTCCAGAGAAAAAACTTCACTAAATAGATGAAATGGATATTATTGTTCCTTATCCATGATCAAATCAGAAGAAAAAAAAACTTGAGGAAAAGTGGGGATTATAGCTTATGCATATCAGTATATGATAGATAATTGTGTGTGCACATGCGATCTTTCTCGTAGATGATTCACCTTGTAGTAGTATATTAGAACAGGAATTTAAGCATACAATGATTTCAAGTGTATTTTTCTCCTAGTTATGCCCAAAGTTGAGACATTTGTGTAGTTATCACACCTTGGTTCAAAGTATAAGCTAATCCCATGCCTACAGCCAATCATATGCACCCACGAAATATAGATTCGTCATCATCAGCTATATGTGTGCTTCATGCAAAAAGCAGTAAAGTAATTATAGCAGGGAATTTACAATATCTAAATCTAAAGCACACACAAAGTCATAATCAAACGTTCCGAACTGTTTAGCATGTATGACATATAGATCAAATTAATTAACCTGCTGGAAACAATTACCTTTGCCTCATCTAGATCAGGTACAGGATGCAGCTGGCAAGTCATTATGGCAAGTCGCCATCAGCTAATGATATGCCACGCCCCCTCCCCAACCCCGCCACACAACTCCCCCCCCCCCCCCCCCCCCAACCCCGCTACACATGACCTCTATGAAATGCAAGTCGGCAAATGGGCGATGTTGGTGCGCGCTCACCAACATCGCCTGACTCGCCAACACCGTGATGTATTCTTTTGCATCTGATCTGCACGCTACCTTTTTTTATTGACAATTTGATCTGCACGCTACCTAGTACCGTGGAGATTGCCTTTTTCATAGATATCGCTTGTTAAGAGCCCGCAGACTACCCAGACTCTCACGATCAAAATCTGAATCGTTTGCACATTGCCCTCCCTTAAGATCGGCCGAGTGAATATAGTTTCTCCTAGAATTAAGGTACCTGAAAGCTGACATGGCCCGATTACACATAATCTGTGCCTAACGTTGTGGAAACAGATTCTGAATCCAATATACAAAAAACATAAAATTCTTCTTCCAAAAGGGATAGTAGATATATTACCACGGTGACCTCGATCTGGATCGCACAGGCGCCATCAGGTGTTTGGCAATATCCACTACGTATGGCGCCGCTGTTATTACTTCTCAGCCAGATGGAGTGTATGTGGATTAGGCGATGGATTCGTCAACCAGAGGCCAACAGGATACTTTCATAAGCTAGCTGGTTAGGAAAAAAATAGCAAGTGATGGTGCTGTTGGTAAGTTCGGGAGAGACCATACATTTATAGAATCTTGGACCGTGTCATTTATCTCGCAGTAATAGCAAGTAATGGCACTCCAAATATATTATATATTAAAGTATATGATATGCATTAAATACGTATATATTTAGATATAGCCCCTCCAAAGGATTGTGTCTTATTGGTGTATCCAAAAGATCTCTCGTTTAATGTGTTTGGATGCTCCTGCATTCGGATTATTGTCATTGATTTTGTTCCAAACATTTTGCTATAAATGTTCTTCCATCATGTACAGATTTTAGTTATTACTATTTTTAGCAACATATCTATATTTTCCATAATAAACAGATGTGCGGCATGTATGTATTCAAGGGTTTATTTCGCTATAAATAACATCCGTCCAACCCCCCGTAATACACGATGCACAAAGTTTATGTATTTAGAGCATATTGATGCTCAATTTATTTTCCACCAATAGAGTAGAGAGAAAAGACGAAACCAATCCGACAAACTAAAAGCATGTGTAAGAAAACAAGTTGTGAAAATGAACCAACAATATGAATCAGTGCTAAGTGGAAAAAGCTTCAGGGTTCACCTGACACCGTGTTCACCATCACATTCAAACCCGTTCAGGCAACTCGACCTAGAAGTCTTTCAATTAAATAGCAACGCTATTCTCTTTTTCATCCAAAAGCAAAAGATTGCATTAATAAAATCCCGAATGAATGACAATATGGATGACAATGCCAAGTCAACCATAATTAATATAGCATATGTAACTAGCACGCCATCTACTAATGAGATAAAGCACAGTTCCATAGAAAACCAAATGGCAGTAATATCACATAAGAAGTAATCAATCGCAATGAGAAGTTTCTTACCATGAGATTGGTGATGAAGATGACGATAATCTAGTAGTCGATGGAGATTTGAAGGAGCAATTGTTGGACGTTGTCGAAGAAGAGCTGAAGTAGTCATGACAAGCACCACTTAGAAACGTCATCACCCTTTTACATGTGTAGGTCCCTAATCACCGGGGTATGTCCGGAGACAATTGCATTCTTCGCCCTGCTGACTGACGAGGGAAGGGTCGGCAGAGGCGAGTGTAGAGGAAACGATGGGTTGTGTTGTGAGATGAGACTCCTTAGATAGGGTCGCCTCCGTCTTATATCCTCGTAAACCCCCACATATGCAGTGTGATGTGCCTATATCCGTGGAACCTCCTCCTAACATAGATCCAGCACGCACCACCTCCTAATTGCATGTTGAAGTGAATTCTTAACTATCCTAAGTTACTGTATGAGATCCACGTGGATGGATAAGACTAATGGATCATTAACAAAAAAGAGACACAACATAACTACGGTATGGTTGCGTGTTGCCAATGTCAAAGGTCACGCGTACCTAAAAGAAAATAAATCCTAAATACGATGCACTTGTGTCGTGTAAACATAGCATATCTCTTGCTTGCCACCTTGTAAGAGCATCTTCAATAGGTGATGTAAAATAGTACAACTTCATAAAAGCGGGTTTTTAGGGCATTTGGACAAAAGACGGTGCTCCAACTGTTGCCATATCTCTGTATTTTTGTGGTCCAAATTTTAAGGAGCCCTAAAAAATGCCTCTTTTGCCGTAAATATAGGGCACATGTGCGGCTCCTACAAAATCAAAAAACGCAGGCTCAGTGGAGAACATATGGGTTATGTGGCAAGATGAGACTCTCGATAGGGACGTCTCCTGCTTATAGCCCCAGTCTGATGACCCTCATGTATGCATAATCATATATCTATATGCGAGGAACCTCCTCCTAGCATATCTCGACCATGCACCACATCCTAACTGCACATTGATATGCATGTTCAATTATCCTCGGTTGGTGCATGGTGTACCTTTTGATCTGTAAAGAGGGGGCCATCGCCTTCCCATGGATCCCATGATCTAGGATCCAACGGCCAATATTCCCAGACTCCCTAGTGAGACAAGGACCCCTCTTCCTATGTCTATCCCTCCAATGACAGAGGTCGCTAGGACCCTAGGACTTTGCTTCGGTGGTGGTAGGTTTATCAAAAAAAAGGTTATGTCTCCGATCTACACTGGCGACACGATGGCATCCCTCGACGTGGAATAAGGTCTCCCCGACTCACCCTCGTTTAAGTGGTGCTTCTTCGTACCGCCAGGAGGCATGTGGAGGATGATGTGTCCGCAAATCTGGTCCTCCCCTTGTAGTTTTTTCTTTTGCAGATGTGTCTAGGTGAAATTGTCCTATGGAGCGGACCATGTCGTTGTGTGTCTTTGTCATCCACTCTAGTTTCAACAAACAAAGGATGGCCAGCCTCGGCTTCATCGTGGAACATGTCAGATTTGTCTTCCCCAACTCTGTCTGTTTGAACATGGTACATTCTGCGGGCTCCCTCGGGTGTTTTCTTCTTAGGCCGACAATTTACTATCTCGTTCATGGTTGTTGATGTCTTCTGATCTACATTTAAAACTTCCAAGCCGCCACTTCTATAAGCTTCTAGATTTCAACAAGTTTTCTTCGGTGACATGGAAGCCCAGGGGCGGTAATGAGCTTTGTTCATGGCGCACAGTGGTGGATGTCGGAGGAAGAAAACTTTTGTACCCATAAGAACTTGACTTAAGTTCATGGGTGTGTGTTTGTTAGTGTGTGTATTTGTTTTTGTATTTGTATAATTCATCATTGTCTCACGAATTCAAACTACCTTAGAGAACCAATGCTCACGATATACATTGCCGAATTTGCTATTTCTCTAATGCTACATACAATTTATTCCACAAAACAACTATACATATAATTTTGATATGATTTGTTGGGAATAATAAAAGATAATAGATTGTAGTTTCTAGACATGATAAATGGTCACAACTAATTAAATGTTTGATGCTTTTCCAATCTCTCCAGTTTTCTGGCAGCTAAAGGCGATTTCTGTTCTCCGCGTGGGTTGGCCCGTTGTTCTGTTCTGCCTCTTTTTGTCTGTTTTCTTTCTTGTTGTCATTTTTTCCTTTTTGTTTGTCATTTTTTGTTTTTTCTCTATTTTATTTTTTATTTTTCCTTTTGAAATTCATAAATTTTATAATTTCAGAAACTATTTTAAATCATAAATTTTGTTTTCAATTCATGAACTTTTCTGCAAATTGTGAACATATGTTAAACTTTGTGAACATTTTTTCTAATTTTAGCATATTTTTTAAACTCTTTGAACAGTTTTCAAACTCACAAAAAAAATTGGAAATTAGTGAAAAAATTCAAACACATGAACATTTGGTATATTACAATCGCCTAACTCACATGTTTTGTGTGGAATAGATTCGGCCATTGCATGCACTTTTCTTCCACCAAACGTATGCATGCTTACGTCCTATCGCTGACAATTTATTTGGGTCATGTGTGATCGACCCACCCTATCACCCATGTTAGCACGGCGAAGGTTTAAAGCTATTCATGTAAAGGGGGTAAAATCCGTTTGCATAGGATGTCGCTGCACCGAAATTAGTGAAAAAATTCGAACGCATGAGCATTTCGTATATTACAATCGTGTAACTCACATGTCTCGTGTGGAATAGATTCGGGCATCGCATGCGCTTTTCTTCCACCAAACATATGCATGCTTACGCCCTATCGCTGACAATTTATTCAGATCATGTGTGATCGACCCACCCTATCGCCCACGTTAGTACGGCGAAGGTTTAAAGCAATTCACGGAAGGGGGTAAAATCCGTTTGCATAGGACGTAGCTACACCAGTGCCATCGACTCACTACGACTATGTGGTGGGGTCTATATGGGCCACCAATATTGGGGTCAAATCTTGTGGATCTCGGGTAGGGGTCCCGAGCTAGTAGCCATGTGGCGATGGTAACAGAGACACGGGTTTTTACCTAGGTTCGGGCTCTCGTTTGAAATAAAATCCTACGTCATGCTTGTGTTATATTGATTTGGGATTTAGTACAAAGTAAGTGATGTACCATGAGATCTTGTTTCTCGTCTACGTGCGCTACCCCTTAATTTATATAGGTACCCAGGGGTGGGGTCTAGAGTTACAACCTAGTCGGTAATATACAAAGTGAACGTGTTGGAGACGAGCTCTAAATGTCTTGGAGTATACATCAAGTCTTCGGAAGCTTCCATTTAACAACATAGGCCGCCTAGATTTGTCCCAGTGGTGAACTGGCATGGGGGTCCTCGGCCCGGCCCACCTAGCCGCGAGATGACGTGGTGAGTGACCCCCAATCCAGGGAGAGCCTCCGGTTGGTCCAGACCCTATTTGACGCTCGTTAGCGTTAGAATGTTGTGCCTTCGCTAGGGAGAGCCTCCGGTTGGGCCAGCCCATGCACCGGATTTGTGTTTTGTTCGTTCGCTGCTATTCCTAGTGGTTTTCTGTCCTTCTCTTTTATTTTCTTCTGTGGTTTTTTGCTTCTGGTTTTTTTAATGTTTTGTTTGGGTTTCAGTGGTTTTCGATTTTTTTTCTTTTTCGTTTATTTTCGTTTATGTTTTTACTTCTTCTTCGTCTCTTTTTTCTGTGTTATATAAAAAGTTCACCGCGTATTACAAAAATGCTCATTGTATATTAAAAAAATGTTTCACCGTATATTATAAAAAAGTTCACCATGCATTATAAAATGTTTATCGTGTTTTACAAAATCATTAATCGTACATTTAACAAAATATTCACAATATATTAAGAAAAAGTTCGACGTATTTGAAAAATGTTCACTGCATACTTACAAAATGTTCAGTATCTATCACAAAAATGTTTAATGTGTGTTTGAAAATTGTTCAGCGTATTATCATAAAAATGTTTAATGTTTATTTAAAAATTGTTCGTCTTATATTAGAAAACCAAGTATTACTTTTGTACTGTTTTGCATTACACATGAATCATTTCTTTCTCATAAAGCACGTAACAATGTTTTTATGCATTCATTCCTTAGGACGATGTTCAGGCCTTCGATAGAAGTTCTTATATGACTAGTCAATTCTATACAATGAAATTCAACTACCACTAGTGAAATCTTTCGTCCAGCAACATGTAATTCCTCTTATCCCTAGTTTTATTATCCTGTACCCATTAATCTTCTTGTAGTTTTACTACCCTTTTTTTAATATTCATTAGGGATCCGCATATTAACTGAATCTGGAGAAGGAATATATTTTCCTCGGAATTGCAAACAACTGTAGTGGTACATAAACCTACTTCCGCTGATACTACAAGAAACCTACTTTTGCCCCTAGTATTTTTTGTTTGCACTTGATTATGCTTTTTTCCAACAAGTAATAAACATAAATAAATTTGTTACAAGTTCAGAGAGAGCTGGATGAACAGATATACAGGTGGATCAGATTTTCAAATGCAAACAGTGCGAACAAATATCTTCCCACTCGTCAAACTAGCTTTTCTTTAACAATATGTATTCCAATTTTGCTGATAGTTGTCTCAAAACAATGTTTTTGCCGATACTTCTTGTCTCTGAATATTGTTCAACAAAACAAGATTCTATCATCTTGTGGCCAACTTTTTTATATATACACTGAACATTATTTTGCTCTTCAGTATACTACATAATATCTTGCAGCAAATTCAGAACTAGGCGAATTTTGTAAAAATTCAGAACAATTTATTCTATTAAAAGTTGAAATAATCAGGAAACAAATGGTACATACAGTCATTTTTGGGAAATTTTATTGTACTAAAAGTTGCTGATGCCTTTTACTCTTCAAAGGTCTCCACGTTAAGCCACGAAACATTCAGGAAACAGCCGTGTTTTTGTTCAGGAAACAGCTGAGTTTTGGTTTAGGAAACAACAACGCACACATTCCCGAAACCGTCAGGAAACAGCCACCTGCATGTTCAAATAGAACTTCCACAGAAACTAAGCTAGCGGGCCACGAAGAAGCCAACCCGCAAACAACCTCCATCAGTGAAAGGTCCTCATTTTGACGCTAACGAACTTTGAGCAGGGACTCTCCCAATCCGGGACACCATCACCCACAAGCTGCTCGATGCAATGCTCCATAGAAAGAGAGATGGGATGAATATGATCATGTCGTCAATCATAGGAGGGGCCTACATCTCCTCTGCCACCTTAGCTGGTCAAAGTTTTTTTTTGTGCTTGGTCTTTTCCACATCAGCCCAACGAGTTGGTTCAACTTGTCAGTTCCGCTGTTTTCGTGAGCAAATTAGACAATCAACGCTCTCCGTTATTCGTTAGGCATAAAGATGGTGGTTCCTCGTGCCCTGAGCGGAAAGTGCTAATATGTTTCCTTGTCAGCCCTTCAATTACTTTTAGTATATAATAATAGATAGCTATATAATGCTGACTTCTTCGCTAGGGCATTGAATGAACTCTAAATGACTTGAACGTTAAAATGTGACCTTTCTAGAGTACAACAAGGTCACACCAAAGTACTCGACCCATTTAGGCTTTATTTTCTATTTATTTAGAAAATAACTCCATTTCATTGAATAAATGGGTAGCTCCCAATTACGACAAAAGGAGTTTGTGCAAAGTTTGGGGGTGAGTCTCAGTGTAAAAAATCTGAAGTAGGAAGGGGTTTAATTATTCACCATTTAACGAAGTGGCAAAATAAAATATGATAATTGATTAATTAATTAATGCAATATGATGCTGATGCAATGCATATGATACAAAATTAAAATAACAATCAATTTCTAATTTGAGGTAAACTCCCGGGCTGTTACAGTTAGTTGTGCTGAGAGGTCTATAAATGAGGTGCATATTATCTTTCTGGTCATTTGACAACGTCCCTCGCCGTAGAGACATAAGTGGAAGGGCTCCCTTCATCCAATACCATGCAATCTAGTGAAGCTCAGAGATGTCGTTGACTTGGTAGGCTAGACTTCGGTCCACAATCGATGTCAGCATGGATGACCACATCCAGTTAGTGGGCATGCCGCGTCGTCTGCGACCACCAACACAACGGGACGTAGGTCCGTCCAATGTCCACCGGTGACATCTTCATTTCTGATGGGATCACATGTACGGATTTGAATTTTTGGGCAGTAATGGGTGGAAAGACGGCCCGCCTAACCCATCCAATCATGGTGTACCGTACCAATGTTGTTCACTTGCAAAAGCCATGTTAGCACAGAACACACCTGAACACATATTCACATCGTTAGAGCAGAGCCTAGTTCAGGTCAGGTACTTTGCAGATAACAATATTGTGTGCGAATCATTCAACAAGTGGACTGTTGAGGCTAAGTATGTACCTCTTACCGGCATGTTACATGCTATTAGATGAAAACTCATAGTTAGGATTGAAGAAAAGAAATTAAAATATGATAATTCGAATGAAAAAAAAATCTTTGCACAAGTGCATTAAGTAATTATGATTTTCTAATGCAGTTGGTAGTGTTAAAAATATTCATATGAACTTA
This sequence comes from Triticum aestivum, assembly GCF_018294505.1. Lineage (NCBI taxonomy): Eukaryota > Viridiplantae > Streptophyta > Magnoliopsida > Poales > Poaceae > Triticum > Triticum aestivum. The sequence goes on along the minus strand of NC_057814.1, from coordinate 628,080,574 downwards.
CGCACATGTACCATAATCACATGTTTATAGTTGCAATAGGTGAAAGGACTTGTATATGTAAGTACTATCTTGGAGCTATAGCATAGCTAACATGTTATACGAAAATTCACAAGAGTGGACGAGCTCGCGTGGTCTCGGATTCGCTGAGCGCTCGTTCGCATTTGGATATGGGCTGCGTCAGGTTCTGTCAACTGTGTCTGTTCTTTTTAAATCCTGATTCTTGGTCGTGTGGGGATGATGGGACCCACATGCACAGTGGACGGACGTTTGCCGGACGTGGTGACAACGTCCTGGACCGATTTAATGTTCATTCTCTTTCCTTCCATTGTAGAGACTTCCATATATACATTCTATGCACAATCATGTCATGGAAAGTGAAATGTATCAGACGTGCACCTTTATCTTATTTATATGTTACAACATGTTGAAATTTGATCTTTTTTTTTTCTTCTTATACAATGTGACATGGTTTGTAGAAGATTTTTTTTTCATTGTCCCATGGAAATCCTAACTCAATATTTGACAAAGATTCACACGTATAATTGTTTTTGTACCTAAATGTATTTGTGTGTGTGTGCGCGCGCGCGCATGCGCGCATGTGTGTGTGATACCTGTAGTGTGTGTAACAATGGCAAAAAACATTTTATTCTAAAGTACTTAAGTAATTAATAATCAGAATATTTTTCTTCTTAAAACATGCATGTGTGTGCTATTTTATATGTTTATTTCTAGTAGACAAATTTCTCTTCTGTAGGATGGAAAATTAATAAATTTCTCTTCTGTAGCATGGCAAATTAATAAATATATGCCATATTTTTTGAGAAATAAATTCATACACTACCATGTGCCCATGGAGGATTTCCTAAATTTGCCATCTTTTCAAAGAACAGAACTCTTTAAATTTTCCATGTGCGCATTACGAAAATTTCAAATTCGCCATGGGTTTCAAGAAAAAATTTCCCTAAATTTTCCATGTGCCCATGGCAAACTACAGTTGTTGCCATGTTTTTGCTTACAGAAATAACATACCTAAACTTGCCATGTTCCCATGACAAGTTCCTAAATTTGCCATCCTTTTAAAGAAAAAAATTCCTAAATTTGGCGTGTGCCTATTACATTTTTTCCCCATAAATTATCATGATCTAGGAATATTTTTTTCTAAGTTTTTCATGACCTATAGAACATTTTCTCTCAAACTTGCCATGGATAATGGCAATTTTAACTCGCATGTTTTTTGTACAAACCCATGGCAATTTTTCATGTGTTTTTTTTGGCAAAATTGTTGTTATATCACGGCAAATTTATCAAATGTATCTTTCGCCAAAAAAATAATTGTATGTAGCGTGTAAAATTTTAGACACAGAAAGAACATACAGAGTTTTTTTACCATCACGGCTACATTTTTTACATGTGAAATTTGTTTTCACACATGGCAATAAACTTTTTCCTGGTCCATGGCAAGTTTTAGATCAATTAGTTATTCAACTACTCCGCAAAAAAAACATATTTCTTTTTGTTTTCCTGCCACACGCTGGTGAAGGGAGTGTACGCGTCCTATCATTGCTGCTTTTTCTTTTAGCAAAAATCATCGCTGCTGCCCTCACGGCGTTGGTTAACTCCGTCAGGAACATAGTGGCCCACAACCCTATCTGTACCTTTCCCGGATCCCTATGTAAACTAATATTTTCACCATCCATAATTACTGCGACCACGTGACCTTGTTCCATTGGTCTACAAACCAGGAGCATGCGAGCTCGTCCTCCACATCGCTGCTCTCACATGTTATAGTCATAGTTTTAAATAGTGTACTATCTTGGAGAGCAGCGTTAGAGTGGACGAGCTCGCCTGCTCCTGTTATATGTAGCAATGGAAGAAAGGCGCGTGGGACAGCAATAAAGGCCGATGAAAATACTGGCTTGAGGGAACAGGACACATGCAGCTGTGGGCCCATGTGTGTGGTCAGACGGACTGAATCATTGCCATCACCGTAAGTTGCCGTGTACGTTTGGTACAGCACTGCAAGATGAAGATTGGCATTATTAACTCGTTATTAATCCAGACAAAAAACTCGTTATTTGATGCAAATATTGTGCCGTCATGCTACTAGTACTGCTAGTATCCCAAGCAACGAGCTCTATATACATATCGACTCCCCTGTGGCAGGAACTGAACTTCCCATGTGTTTTTTGTTTTAGAAAAATCATTTCACAAGATCAATATTTCTTAATTTCCCATGTCACAAAAACAAATGTACGTACATTTCTTAGGCACCCGCAAAAAAAACCATGAAATATCGTTGTATACATGTTATGTACAAAAAAAGAATTTCCATTATCCATGTCAAAAACTACTCCCTCTGTAAAGAAATATAAGATCATCTAGATCATTATATGATTGATCTAAACAATTTTATATTCTTTACGGAGGGAGTATATAAAAAGTGGACATAAATAAACCACAAAGCAAATTTGCTATGGCAAAAAATAGGTGTCAATAAATTTCCCATGGTGTGTTTGAAAATTTGTCATGGTAAGCTCCATAAAAATGATGTGGATAAGAAATTTTTCATGTGTTGGGAAGTGTAAGAAAATGCGTACAAGTGACATGGCAAAGTTTTTATGAAAATGCTATGTCATGTGTCACTAGATTATTTTTTTCTTAAATTTGCCGTGTTGTAAATGAGTGTGGCGATAAGCCGGACGAGTGCGTCTACTCATGTTATCTAGTCCAGTTGTACAACTTGGGATGCGAGTGGTATTTCGGCGATATGCTATGTGGTGGATCCATTACCAGCGATAGTAATAGTTTATATTTGCCCGTGTTGCTCGCACATATGACACTTTAATATTGGCATCGACGTATATCCCAACGCGAATCCCGACACTAGCGTGCTCAAGCAAGGACGAGCGCTCCTATGAATATTCGGATGGCTTTCCCATTATAGTATGAAACTTGCTTATATTTTTTGAGACCACATAGTTCTATAGTGCCATTGTTTCTCTCAATTATAATTTTTTTCTCTTTGGTAAATTAGAAAGTAGGACATCACAAGTATGTTCATGCCAATCAAAAATTTATATAGTTCGAAATTTCATTTCACGATGAATTTATAAATAGAATACATATTTACCAAGTCAAATTAACTAAAAATATGTGCCGTACTTATAGACCAAACCAGAAAGAGTATCTAGATTAATAATGTATACTGCTCAATTGCAATGTGATTACCCAAGAATTAATTAAGCTGCGCTATTCAACGGGCATCGTGGACATGACATGGACGTGTGTCTAGATTAGAACATGCAAAAATCTTCTCTCTTTAAAAATCGATGGACGTGTACTATCCAGCCTTCGACGGCGGCGTATAAGCACCAGGTTCCAGGAATGAGTCAGTGGTACACGTTGGTACACGACGTCAACGAACAAACGTGGGTTGTTACTGTGGGTCCGCCTGTCACCTATTTGGACCAAGTACTTCATTTTTCACGCAATCAATGCCCCCGACAATACCTGCTGCGCTTCATATCCCAAGGCATTTGGGCGCCTCGCGATTTCATGACCAGGCGAGCCCGTCCACTCTTATGAATATTCTACTATCTTGGAGATATAGCATCACTAGTGTTTGGAGGCGCATGATGCTTAACCATTTAGCATGCTATAGCGCAATTGGCGCACTAGTGCGCTCGCGATTTGTCATATCCCGCTATTTAGAACTTTGGATATAGCTTGCATAGATTTTACAACCAAAAGCAATGATGATTACACTGCCAAGTGCTACACTGTTGATGAATATAAGAAGATTTATTTTCACCATTGACAAATTTCAAAAAATGGTTAGGACATAAGAAAATGTTCATGTTGATTGATAATGACAGAAATTGCAAAAAACAGAATCATTTAAATTAGGAAAAACTACATGCTCACGGATGCACCCATGTGGCCTAATCTCGCACACTCCTCTCAACTAGGGATTTTCTTGGAGTATGGATAAATGACTCAAACTTCTTGCAGCAGCCTGGCACGGACATATGAGGCATCCATGCCAGGTTTGAAAGTCTTCCGACACCATTTGCAAGTTGCGACACTTCCGCCCATTTATTGGTCCTTTTTCACTAAGAAAACTCCTAAAAATGCAAAACTTGTCAAAAATACGAACAACTTGGCATGATGCCTTGAATTGGTCATGGAAAATCTGGTGGAAACAATTTGGGGTCCTTTGACTATCGACCCTTTTTCACTGTGAAACTCTAGAAAATGCAAAATTTCTCAAAAATCCAAAGCTTGCCATGGATGCTTTTTCACTGTGAAACTCTAGAAAATGAAAATGCAAAATTTCTCAAAAATCAAAACTCTTGAATTGGTCATAGAAGCTGGTGGAAACAATTTGCGGCCATTTGACGGATGTCAAAAACAACGTGCTTCCAAAAAGACCCTTCTGCCCAACCCGAACACCCAACATTGAACATGGTCTATTTTTTTACATCCTTGAAATGACCCCAACTTTTGCAAACAGGTGGGCATGCCAATGGTAGGCATTCATGCCTGGGTTGAATGACTTTCGGCACCATATGCAAGTTGCGACATGTCTGGCCATTTATCAGCCTTTTTTGACCAAGAAAACTCTATAAAATGAACATTTTGTCGAACAACAAAACAACTTGGCATGGTGACTTGACTTGGTCATACAAGGCCATGAAAAAAGTTTGGTCATTTCAAGGATGTTGAAAAACAACGTGCTCTCAGACAGAGCGTTCTGGCCTACCCGAACACGCTTCATTGAATACAGTCTATACTTTGGGGCATCCTTGAAATGACCTCAAATTTTGTAAGAAGGTGGGCATGCCCATGGTAGGTATCCAAGTCAAGTTTCGACGACTTTCGAAGCCGTATGCAAGTTGCGACAAATCAGGCCATTTATCGACCTTTTTGATAGAAAAAATGCTAGAAAATATGGAATTTGTCAAAAAAAACTATTTGGCATGGTGCCTTGAATTGGTCATACAAATTCATGAAAAAATTGCGGCCATTTCAAGGATATGAAAAAACAATGTGCACTCAAACAAAGTCTCCTAGACTACCCGAACACCTTCCGTTGAACAAGATCTATTTTGGACATACTTCAAATATCCCAAATTTGGCAAGTAGCTGGGCATGCCCATAGTAGACATCTATGTCAGGTTTGAAATTTTTCTGACACCTTATGCAATGTGCGACACATCCAGCCACTTATCGCCCTTTTTGACCGAGAAAACCACAGAAAATTCTAATTTTTTAGAAAAACAAAACAACTTGACATGGCAAAAATAATTGGGGCCAGTACAAGGATGTCGGAAGAGAACGTGCTCTCAGACGGGCCCTTCTGGCCTACCAGAACCCTCTATTGAACATGGTGTTTTGTGGACATAACTGAATCGCCCCCAACTTTTGCCACCACTTCGGCATGCCCATGGTAGGAATCTATCCCTAATTTGAACGACTTCACTGTATGCAAGTTGCAACACATCCAACCATTTATCGACTTTTTTGACCAAGAAAACTCGAGAAAATGCAAAACTTCTCGAAAACACAAGCAAGTTGACACGGTGCCATGATTGGTCATACAAGGCCGTGGAAAAAAATTGGGGCCTTTTGATGGATGTCGAAAAAGAAACGTGTTCTCAAATTGAGCCTTCTAGCCTACCCGTACGGCCTACGTTGAACATGTTGTTTTTCTAGACATCCTTAAAATGATCCCAACTTTTGCCACTAGGTGGGCATACCCATGGCAGGCTACCACACGCGGTTTGAACGACTTCCGAAAACATATGCACATTGCGAATCAGCCTTGTTTCACCTTCCCAGCCATCTTTATCTGGTTTTAGGAACATTCTATGAGGTTCCTGAAAAGCCTTCCCGGTTTTGGACACCTCAGCTTCCTAGCTAGTTTTTTTTCTTGTTTAGGAACCTTCTTTTTATCTTGTCTCCTTTTTTCCATTTCTTTTTCTTTCCATTTTTGTTTAATTTGACTTTTTTCCTTTTTTTCATGTTTAATGTTTCTCTTAGATAGATTCAAAAACTCAAAATTTCAAAATTTATCCGAAATTTCAAATTATTTCATGTTTTCCAAGTTGTGTTCATTCATGTCAGTGTTTGTTCATATTTACTAATCAAAGTTAAAAAAAGTCCAAAAATATTAACAATTCAAATATATATTTGCATCGTCAAATTTTGTTCAGGGTTTCAGAAAGTGTCCCCGTTTCCAAAAATTGTTCATAGATCCACAAAAATGTCAATTTTCCTAATTTTGGTTCAATTTTTTAACAATGTCTCGGTTTTCAAAATTTGCTCACGAATTCAACAAATGTACGGTGAGTTTCAAGCAATGTTTGAGCTTTCAAATTTTGTTTGGAATTTCAAAAATATTCCTCTTTCCAAAAAAAAACTCGGAGAGATTCAATAAAATGGTTTCACATTTTTGTTTGTATTCTTCCAAACTGTTTAAATTCCAAATTTTGTTACTGTTTTCAAAAGATGCTGGAGCAAATTAAAAAAGTAAATGTTCAAATTTTTTGCATTATTTAAAAAAATGGTCGTGTTTCGACATTATGAGAAATTTTTAAAGACGCAAGTACATTTTAGATGTTCCTGTACAATTTTTTAAATACGGATATTTTTATTTTGTGAATAGAGCATTTATTGCAATTTTGAATAAATTTATAAAAGTGCAAGCATTTTTTGAAAAATAAAAAAAGAAACGAAGAACGAACATAAAAAAGAAGAAGAAATAGTGAAAAGACCGGTTCACTACTGTAAAACGGTCGCTGAAGGATAGCTCTTGTAGTCCGTGTTGTCTCGTTGACACTATAGCTTTTCAGCTCGTGTGACTAGCGACCAACAGTTAGCAGCGGAAGATACATGTAGGGTTTGATCCCTCGGACTGCCATTCCGTTTTGGCGAATTTTTCATGTTTCTGCGCGCGAGAATGGGCTGGCCCAGTCAGGCGACCTCCCGTGCATGGCACCGTCTATTTGACGCTAATCCCCGAATGTATGGCGTATACGTCCCAGCGGGCGGCTCACTATATATATGAGTACGATTTTCCAAAGGTCCACACTACCCATTATACGTTCAGTGGGGGGGGGGGGGGGGGAGTGGTAGGGAGGGGGTTGTACCGAAGCGGGGCTTCCTTCAACATATGGAGGGCATGTCCTCATGGTACTTGTCACACAAACCAAAGTCAGAACCTCCACATCATATAGTCATGCCAGATAGAACAAAGACAACTAGGACAGGAGAACCTGAGAAGAAGCCAGAAAACACTAGGGTCAGTAAGCATGGGACTGCCATAAGACTTGGATTATGCAAATAAGTTTGGACATCTCGTCTAAAAAGAAATCATTCTGGTACAATTGTACCAATATATAACATCATGTCAGTTATCTAAACAACCGATAAGAGTACCTAGTTCAGCCTCTGTGAGAAAAGCTAGTTCAACCCAACGATAGCACCTTCTTCGGCCCCAATGGTTTTAAAACTTTTTCCTTGTCAACCTGTTATTCCTGTCTTATTTCTTGAATATAATTTATTGGCATTTCTGCACAACCTTCACAGAAAGCTCCATTGGGAAGATAAAGTGTAGCACAAGTAGGTAGGACCAAGCAATGGCAACAAAAGAGCTAAACTAGGACCAACTCCTATGAATATGAATATGAATATGAATAGAGGAAAATCATGAAGCAAGATCAATGAAAATAACACCAGGGAAGGAAAAACACCCCAGTTGGAATATTCTATATGTTTCCCAAAACCTGAGCAAAAGTAAAAAAATCTTTTCAATTTCATTTTTGGATTTTAAGAAAAAAATATTGTTTCAATATTTGTTCAAAATTTCAAAAAACAAACCATGTTTTCATGTAAAAAAATTAATCCGAATTCCTTGCAATTTCTAAATATATTTTAAATTCAAAAAATTACATTTTCTAGTTTTGTTCACCAATTCAAAAAATCACCAGGTTTTCATAAAATTGTTCAGAATTTTTAAAAATATTCAAATTATCAAAAAAAATCCTAATTTTCTTTAAAATATGAAATTTCAAAAAATGTTCATGTTTTGCAAAACATATCTACAAATTTCTAATCTTGTTGAGGTTTTCAAAACAAACTGAAAAACCCAACTAAAAACAAAGTGCTACAATGCATGTACCGAATGCTACAGTATGTAGGTGCAGGAATAATGTAGGTGTGGGGATAAAAACCGAGAACTGAAGTCCTGAGCCGAAAACACCAAGACCGAAACCGAAAAACCGAGGTCCGAAGCATTGTCTATTGGCTAGGTGAGCGAACGACAGAAATATAAATTAGTTCGGCAAATTCTGGCACTGGAGTTTGCTGACCTAATCCACAAAATAACTGAAATACTTTAATATTAAGCACAACAAACTAGTAAAGCCCAATAGCCCGTCCATGTTAATATATCACCCAACAACTGCACAATGTTGTTTCAAAAAAGAAACACACTACACAATGACGTTTTCCCAGAATTTTTTCTCAGCCACAAGCACACACAACACCCACACCTTATCCTGGATATGCTCGAGGTTTCACACACGCACATCAACCCTACAGTCTTCATTTGTACGAGCGCAAAATGTGCATACGACCCAAATGAGTAGGATACAGGTCTTCATGTTCGACCATGGCCGAGACCCATGGGCTACCCGATTAGTGCTGGGTCGGGCATGAGTGCAAGTCTACGCTCATGGGTTACCCGATGGGCTACCCAATTACCATGATATGTGGGTCATATAGACATATACACGGATATACAGTCGCAAAAAAAAATATACACGGATATACGGTGGTCTAATTTTATGCACAATTTTCTTGGATGTAGATACAAGACACAAAACACAGAATTATAAATAATAAAATGAAAAAGAAGAGTTGATTGGTAGGCATACTTAGCGGGCAATCCTATTTGGCGTTCAGGTCACTGGCTAGCGATCATGCGCGCACCCCTAGCTCCCCCGCATGTACATTTTCCGGCCATCCAAGACCAGCTTTTCTCTTTCTTTTTATGTTTTTTCTTTTCGGTTTTTTCTGCTTTTTCATCTATATTCTTTCCTTCCCTTTTTCATTATTTTATTTTCTTTTTTTCTTGTTCAGTTTTTCCTTATTTATTTATTTTTTTTTCTTTAATTACATCCGTACATAATTTCCAAATTTTGTGAATTTTTCTTTAATTTGTGTATAATTATTGAAATAAGGAACATTTTTCAAGTTTGTGAACATTTTCTATGTAATCACAAACATTTTTGAAATTCACAAAAAATAGTAAAAATTCATATATTTTCTAAATTCTTACAAAAAATCAAATTCATGAATAATTTTTATTAAATTAGAGATTTCTTTTAAAGTTTTGAATATTTTAAAGTTTTGGATATTTCACATTTTTGTATTGAAAAACTTTTTTGGGTTTTTTTGAAATCATGAACATTTAGTTCGACAATTTTGTGTTGAAAAGCATGGACATTTTTTCGAAGTCAGGAACATTGTTGAATTAGAAACAAAATTGAATGAATGAAATGTTTTTCTAATTCATGGATTTTTTTATTTTTGTGAACATTGTTTAAAAAAATTCACTAACATTCATGCATCTGCAAGCATTTGTTCAAAATTTTGAACACTTTTTTGAATCCATGAACAATTTTTCTCAATTCCGAGAACATTTTTTGTGTTCGAGAACATTTTTTGGACCCGTGAACATTTTTTGAATTCAAAAAGAGTTTTTCAAACTCGTGAACTTATGTATGAACAAATTTTTGAACTCGTGAACATATGGAATGAAAATTGTTTTTTGAAAATCAATATTGGTTTTGAAATCCAGGTCATTATTTAAAATTCGGAACTGTTTTTAAATCCTGAAGAATTTTATAGGAGAAAAACAGAAAATAATGAAAAGAAAAGGAGCTGTGCAGGAACATTGCTACCCAACGACCTGTGCGCGAAATAGGAGCTCCCATACTTAGAATTGTGTGAAACGTTACCGTTCAAAGTAGGCCGGTTAAACAACAATGGAAATAGACTTCACGTTTGCAGAGGGGAGCAACCGGCCCAATGTTTCCATGCCTCATGGTGTTCTAGAGCAGCTAGAATCGTAAAACTACCGTGATGTTTAGTACCACCTCGCCGAGGGATGCAAAATGTGGAGGGGTTGTTGGTAAGAAAAGTTGTTCACAACGTGGAGGGTTGCGGCAATACACGTTCTACTTTTAAAATTAAAAATATGTACTCCCTCTATCCATCTATATAGGGCTTAATGCATTTTTTGAGGCTAACTTTAACCTCATGTTAGAGCAATAATATATGACATGCAAGTTACACAGAGCATACCATCAAATTTGTATGTGAAAGGAGCTTCCAATGATATAATTTTCACATTATACAACTCACATACTAAATCTTTTCAATAGTCAAAGGCAATCTTGAAAAACACATTAGGCCCTATATATATGGATGGAGGGAGTATTTATTTCACATCGTTGATGGGTGCCTAACGGGTCGGGTTGCCTATTAGATTCGGGTATGGGTTTGACTCAAGACCCAGGTTGTGGGTTTGCTGCTATGCCCATTAGCTCACGCACATCACATAGCCGCCGTCTCCATTCCGCCATCTCGTGCAATCCTAGCAGACACCTACACCCATGGGTCCTGCTTTGTGGGTCGATCCCGGCCGGCAGCCCCGGCGGTGTTGTGGCCACAACGTCCTTCGCACGGATGTGGGGTGACAACCACTACTCCTCCATGACAGGTTGCCCCACTTCCGAGTTCTGGCGATGTGCCATTCGCTCCTACTATCCCCCCACAAACCTTTTGTGCTACGCATGGTTCGATTCATTTGGTCGGCCATTCATATTTTCTTGCCCAAACTTTGACTTCGGATTCTTCCTCCCCAACCGGTATCGAGTTTCTTCAGTTGTAACCGAGGACCATACCGAACTCTCGGTTGACCGGAAGCCTCGGTCGTTGATTTCTGTAAAAACTGTTTGACAAGAAAATCAGAAAATCGAACTTCAAAATAAATCGATGTACCAAACCGATTTGTTTTGTCTAACTGAATGCCCAGGCCTAACAGTATGTGTCTTAACAGTCTGTGGGGCTACAAGTACTTCTCGATATTAGATGATACCCCACGCATTGCTATGAGATCGGTTGCAATATGTTTTAGTGAGATTTGATTGTGTGAAATATAAATATTTATCATAGCACATGAACCGAAATTTAAAATGCATACGACTTATTACATTTGATTACATATAGTTGTGAAATATCCATTGAACATAAGTAGAATAATAGAATAAAAAATACTTTTCCATGCATGAATGCATGTGATGGTGGCTCTTTTCCCATGCATGGTTGCATGTAGCGGTAACTCTTATCATATCCATAATTGTATGATGATGTGGCATTCTTGCATGTTGAGCTAAATAAATTAGTGGGGTGACTCTCTTAGTTATATATAGGCTATAGTTTAGTCGAGCATTAGTTACATTCTTCTAGTATTTAATTTTTTTTCTTGTGATGTGCATTAATGTAAATTTTTTGTTTTCCAAAATTTGCCCTTCCCACGCGGCTAATGGATGGGGAAAGATTTTCTGACTTAAGGTGTATGACTTTGGATGGCTGACATCTGAGCTAATTTGTTGTGGGGCCCACATGTCGGCCACCTCAAGGTTAGGTGACATTAGTTAGGATTTGAGTCCCCTCTAGATGGAACGTTCAATTTAGTTATGTGTCGCATTTTTACAGGAAAAATTCCGACCATTTCATCAACATCGTGGCAATATAAAGAACACGAGAAGTAACAAAGATTACATCCATGTTTGTAGACCACCTAGCGAGGACTAGAAGCACTGGAGCGAGTCGAAGCCATGCCATCGTCATTGCCACTCCCTCACCGAAGTTGGGCCAACCTTGTTGTATTAGACAGTAGGAAAGGCATCGTGCTAAGGCTTCAAAGGACCACTGCAATCGAACAGCTACCGTAGCTGATCAAGAGAAGTGTAGATCGAAAGGATCTAATATGTAGACACATAAGTGCAGACGAACCAAGATCGGATCCAAGCAGATCTACCGAACTTTGTTGTATTAGAAATTAGGAAAGTCATCGTGCTAAGGCTTCAAAGGACCACTGCACTCGAACAGCTACCACAGCTGATGAAGAGAAGTGTAGATCGGAAGGATCTAATATGTAGACACATAAGTGCAGATGAACCAAGATCGGATCCATGCAAATCCACCAAAGACAAACATCAACTAAATCCCGTGAGATTCGCCGGAGGTACACCTCCAAGTGTCCTCCGACAACGCGAGACGCACCACCAGGACTTGAGGTAGGCAGGGAGAACCTTATTCTTTCTTCAGGAAGCCACCGCCGCCTCACCTTTGAGTATAGGACACAGATCCTAAACCGACACAAAAAACACATAAAAACAAAGTATGAGCTCTTCGGGCGGCAAGGGCCTTGATCCACTGCGCCTTCATAGCCCTAAGGCCACAAGAGACAAGGCAACCAAGGTGGCGCCTGTAGGAGGTGGGAAACCGTAAACACCTTGGATGCTTTTTTCTTTGTTAAGCCTTTTTATGTGTCACTTTCACCGTCCCATTTGTCAACGCGATATTTCAGATGAGATTGTCCAATTTTGGTTTGAACTCCTGCCACATGCCTTCTCCCAGCCCACTTGGAACGAGTTTAGCGGTACCATATAATTGAGTGCAATACTCTCATCTTATCCACTATCAGAGTAACTCGTGTTAGTAACTAAACGAGCAACACATTCTAAAACTAGCTCATATCATTATTAATCTACACAAATTGAAATGTCAATGTATGACATAAAATGTTGCAAAACTAAATCGTACTCACATATATAGGTTTTGCATCATGTAGATTTTGCATCCGACTTTTCATTCTCTTCCTTTTATTTCATTGACTCTCCACAAAGACAATCAATTTAAATCGACCGACTGAGGCTAGGATCAGTCACTCCCACGACACGTTCCTCATGGCCCCGCCCATCACCCTTCCATGTGGTGGAACTGAGAATGTTGCAACCATCTGTGCGGGGATCTAGGATCAGCTTCACCTGGAGTTGCAACCAGTAATGGGGAAGTTGCGACAGGGAACGTGATGGAGCGAAGAATGCTGCAAGTATCTATTAGGGGAGCCAGACATGCTGGGGCGTGCGGCGGTGCCGAAAATGCTGCAACCAGCAGTGCAGGGAGGGGAGGTACGACTAGTTTGTGACAGGGCAGGGATGCGGTGGGAATGCTGCAACCGGCGCGGGCCGTGTAATTCTACACAAACATAGGTTTACAGGGGTTTTACATGCAGGTGGATTTTGATTGAAGATTAAAGGGGAGGAGGGGCTCACCCCGTGAAAATCGCGGGGGGGGGGGGGGGGGGGGGGGGGGAGGGGTGTTAGTTAGAAAGAAAGAATTCTAGTCAGGGTGTAATTGCGTGTAACTCTTTGTACCTTTAGCATTATTGGGCGCGGGCCGGTTCCGGGGTGGTGACGCCTAAAGCTATGACGGTGCATGGTGCTACCAGTAGGCGATGTTGTAGCACCGACGTGCGTGGCGGTGCTCGCAGGGTGATCCGAGGTCCGCCGCCGCCACCTGGCGACCAACTAGTGCTGTGAGCCGGTGTCTTCCATCACAGCAAGCGGCGACATGTACGAAATGCGCCGGTGGTGGGTGTTGCGAGCGCAGTGCCGAGGCGCTGAAAATACAAGGTGTGAGAAAGAGATGTGGTTGCGGGCGATGAAGTTAATCCTGCGCGTGGATGAAGATGCGACAGGATCGAACAAATTTGTAATCCGATGTCTACACGCAAGCCCAACGTCTCCCGAGGACACCGGTCGGGCGACCGAGGTGGAGTAGTGCCCCTTAGCACTCTCTCATAATCTGCAGTTGATCTGCACAAAATGGGTGCCATCCCACCCTGTGGCAGAGCCAGAAACTGAATATAGAGAGGGCCGAAACATGTCATATAATGTGTTAGAGGGGGCCAAATCACCTAAATGTAACTAATGCTATTCTGACAAATGGAGGATTCGGAATACATATAGGTGTTGGGGGGGGGGGGGGGGGGGGGGCAAGGCCCCTGCCAGCACCCACTTGCTTACAGTTACAAGGGTTGAGTCCGACGCCCGGAAAAGAAGCATGCGTGATCCATAGGCACATATAACAGACGACGACTCCGCTGATGTAAAAGGACCATAGGAACGGAGTCCGTGACGCAAGAGAAGATTTTGCGACGCGTTAATTATGCATCCGTTCTCTTCCTTTTATTTCACTGATTCTTAAAACAATCTCCATGGAGAAAACCTAAACATCAACAAAGAAGTCGATCCTATAGACATCGTGGTTCGTCGTGCTCGCCTCAGGCACGTAAACCATGGAGCTGTACCCGCGCGCCATCCGAAACGCGCCGGTCCCGCCGACGACGGTGCGCTCGACGGTAGCCCGTAAGTCCTGTATCGTGCCCAACATGGCCAGCGTGCTCCCGCGGTGCTGCCCGGCAGTGAACACGACGTTGACCGCCGACAACAGGCCTGGCGTGCTAGCCAGCCCCGTCATGGCGAACAAGCCCTGGAAACGGCCCAGCAGCGACGAGCTACCCCGGTCCGGCCCGTCCCGCAGCTCGTTGTCCAGCACGCCGATCTGACCAAACGTTGCGCTGCCGCCCAGCGGGGACTGCACCGACGTCAGCAGGGTCGCGTTCGGCCCCGAGAGGGTCTCGTGCATGTACACGCGGATGCGCTTGAGGTCGCCGCCGGGGTGGGCGCACGCCACGGCCGGCGACGACGTAAGCAGGAGGAGGACCAGCGTGAGCAGCGGTGACGAGGGAGCAGTCATGGCCGGCCGGCGATGAGAAGTCGCAGCTGCGGCAGTGTCTATGTGTGCTGGTGATGCAACGCGCGCGGCCGAAGGATCGAATTTATCTAGCTAGGTTCGTCCTATTTGAAGGCTTCACTGCGTTGGCCTAGAGCGCATGACAGCAATGTCACGCACGATGAGGGCATCTGATTGCCACGCACGATGCAATTAATCAACGCGGATGCCTGTGTATAAAACAGTTTCTGGTTGAAACGTTGAATCGCCACTGGTCAGCTGACTGGATATTTCTAGCTGAAAACGAAATCTTTTGCTTGTGCTTTTGAACTACTCCAGCCAACTAATACACGATCAGCTACGCGTCGCAATACTAACAGCACATATATGATAATTATATGGTGCACATTATCCATGCCCCCACATCAGCAGTATAATTGTGTCCTTTTCAAATGTGGGCACTACCAGACTACTACTACTTGTTGAAGGTGTCGTGGAGCTTCTCCCAAGCAGGTTGCGGCTGCCGGGACTCTTGGTTTCCAGCGAAAGCATTGCAAACTTTTCTTATGCTGATCTTGTCAATCACCTTCTGGTGTTGCTTTCTGGTCAGCCTGGCTCTGATCTGGGTTTGTGAATGCCGGAGCGGTGGCTCTGGACAGTGGATGTGTGCCGAGGCAGCGGCCTCAGATGGTATGAAGCGGTGGTTCCATGAGGTTGGGTCATTGCTCCGCATTACATGGGTGAGAGCATGTCTAGCAAATCCCGCAGCCCGCCGTCCTGCCAAATCCTTTACGGTATTTCGAAAATGATTTTGGCCGGACGTTGGACGCGCAGCCAGAGTAGATCCTGTAACTGATACCGCATATCAAACTTTTAGCTCGCGCCAAAACATAGATCACCGGAGTTCATCTAGTACATATCATACGGGAGTTCAGCACAAACCAAAATTAAAAATCATACTAAGCATACTACATCTACTCGTCGTCGGAGTCGCCCTCGTCGCCAGAGTCGTCCTCATGGGGCGGGGGCTCGTTGCCATGGAGCTTGTGGTAGATCAGCGTGCTGGAGAGGGTCTGCCGGAGTTGATACTCCTTGAAGAGCGCAGGGACGCGCGCGGCCGCAGCTGCATCACCGGCCATAGCGGCAGCCCTCGCCTCCCACCAGGCGCGTTCGACCGTGCTGGATTGCCATATGGAAGATCTACCCGAGACGACGAAAGTTCGCCCACACCGGCGTTGGGGACTACGTGCTGCGGCGGTGCACATGCTCCCTGCGCCTTTCCGACACTGGAGGGCGGAGGGAGGAGCTTCCGGCTTCGTTGTCGTTGTGCTGCACCCGAACCCCTTGCCGCCGCAAAAAACCCCATCGCTGCCACGCCATGGACCCGCAGACACCATCTCCAGCAAGATACGATGGTCAAATGAGTCGCAAAACGTCGCCGAAGGTGTAGGGATTTTTCACCGGAGGATTGATTTCACGGCAGAGGTGGATGGGGAGATTGCGGGACGGGAACCCTAAAATGCCCCGGTGGGCGCATATATGGAGGAATGGTGGGCGGTTTACGGACGGGCCCTTTTTAGCGGACTTGCTCAGGCCATATTTTTGGCCCATCCCATAAAATGGCCGGGAAAACGCACTTCACCAGACTTGTATGGGATCTGCTAGAGATGCTCTGACGACCTTGTGCTGCATGGGCAGCGAGTTTGTCGGCCAGTCTATGGAATCTGTGGGATCAGTCTAGCTCTTACCTTGAGACAACGGCCTCGGATTTTGACACATCGTTTGTGGTCTACCGGAGGTCGTCTCATGTACGAGGGCTATAAGGCGTCTGTGAATGCGACGTTAGGGTTCAACTGCGAGCTGGAGATGTTAGAGCGGCGGCTCTGGATTTGTGGATGTTTTCGTGTCGCGTGGTCGATGAGGCTTCGTCGCTTGTCCAGGTTTTGGCCTAGTTTTTCTTATATGTTGAGCTGCTATGTATGCACTAGTGCAGAATCGGGCTTTAGTTCTGGTTCGTAAGGACCTTTAGTCCCGGTTCTGCAACCGGCACTAAAGGGTGGGGACTAAAGGACCCCCCTTAGTCCCGTTTCAACACGACCCGGGACCAAAGGCCACCACGTGGCATGAGCCCGCGCCGGGGGCTAGGGGACCCGCCGGGACTAAAGGAATTTTTTTGATTTTTGTTTGATTTTTTTTGTAATTTTTTCCGATCTTCAAATTTCTAAATTATTTGACAATTTAATCTTTAATCACCCCTCATCACTGCTGAAGTGTGGATCACTCATTTCAAATCGTCTAACTTCCTGGCCGGTCACCCATCCCTCTCACTACTCCAGCCTGAGCATGCTTAACTTTCGAGTTCTATTCCCCCTAGTTTCCAACTCTGCACTTGTTGTTTTCCTGACAATAGTAAGCTGTCAATCCTATTAACCCTTAGGAGTTTAGCTTAAGCATGAAGTCACATGTTTCACCGTTTGAGTTTGAAACTATTATCGTAAAAATTATAATTATTTATTAACACTAATATTTCTTGAATAAGTAGTTTGACCATAGTTTGACCAAAATTCAAAAAAACTGAAATTTGAGCATAACTTTTTTTCCTTTCAGAATTTGAGGATTCTAAAAATTTGCAAAACGGCCTAAGGCCGTCGAAATTGGAACCGGCTTTTCGTGCTGAACATTTTGATATATTATACATTTTTTTCGACATCGTATGCAAAAGTTATGGTCGTTTTACTTTTTCATAACACTTTTTTGCAAAACATGTCGAATTTTTTTTTTAATTTTCCTAACTAGTAGATGTAGTAACATAACTATATCTCGAAGGATTTTAATTTTTGAAGTTTTTATCATTTTCTTTTGTTTTTTTTTCAAAACTGAAAAGGTGAGGGGGGGGGGGTAGAGTTTGAAAATTGTAGAACCTCTTTAGTCCGGGTTGAAGCCACCAACCCGGACTAAAAAACGGGGACTAAAGGGGCTCGTGGGGCCCCGGCCTGGCGCCAGCCTGCCACACCCCTTTAGTCCCGGTTTGTGACACAAACCGGGACTATAGGTCACAAATGAACCGGACTAATGCATAGACGTTTGAACCGGGACTAATGGTACCATTAGTACTGGGCCGTAATCGAACCGGGACTAATGAGGTGAACGTAAGGTCGTTTTTCTACTAGCGATGGTTTTCCATCTGGTTACCCTTATAAACTGGATTAAATTGCTTTTTGAAATGCAACCAAATTTGGTTGGGGATCCCCCTCCCCCTCTGGGTGACTGTTTAAAAAAAGACTATTCAAGGAGCAGAGAAAAATGAGTATCTCCATTTTGAAACATGGGTCAACACATTTAGGTAGTACTATACAAGTATGGATGGGATAAATCCCATCTCAACATGCAAATATGCATGGGAAAAGACCCACCACCAAGTTCAACCGTGCATGGGAAAATATTTTCAATCTATTACTCTACATATATTCAATAAATATTGTACGATTATACACAATCAAATATAATAAGGCATACGTCTTTTTTAGAAAATTCACATGTTATTAATTTAAAATTTTATATTTCACACAATGAAATCTTATTGAAAGATATTGCAATCGATTCCCACATCAACGTGCGGGATATCATCTAGTTTTTAAATAGCGACACTTAACGAACTTTGCTTGATCCGCACAAAATGGGTATCTCGTATGGGTGTCAATCCACCCATCTACAAGGGTCAATGGAAAAAGAAACATGCATGGACCCAGTGTGATCATGGACAGTGTTTTGGTTATCGAATGAAATTTCAGGATTTCAAGCGGTTACCACGTATTTTGCTCCCCAGGGTAAATGGGCCTACCGTACAAATAATACCGGCCTGTTTTTATTTTTTGAATACAAACACTTACCGTATAGTTAAATATATGGCACGTTTTTTATCACAACGGAACTGGTCGTGGCCAAGTGGCAAAGCCATACTTTCCTCAGCAGCCTAGATGAGATAATCGATAACTACTCAAACCGCGCCTAGACATGAACAAAGAAGTCGATCATGTAGACATCGTTGTTCGGCGTGCTCGGCCCGGCCATGTAAACCATGGAGCTGTACCCGCGCGCCATGCGGAACTCACCGGTCCCGCCGACGACGCTGCGCTCAACGGTGACCCGTAAGTTCTGTACCGTGCCCAGCATGGCCAGCGTGCTCCCGCGGTGCCGCCCGGCCGTGAACACCACGTTGGCCGCCGACAACAGGCCCGGCGTGCCCGCCAGCCCCACCTCAGCGACCAAGCCCTGGAAACGGCCAAGGGGTGATGAGCGCCACCGGTTTGGGCCGTCCCGCAGCTCGTTGTCCAGCACGGTGATCTGCCCAAACGTCGCGCCGCCGCCCAGCGGGGACTGCACCGACGTCACCTCCGTCGCGTTCGGACCCGTGAGGGTCTGGTGCATGTACGCGCGAATTCGCTTTAGGTTGGTGCCGTGGAGGGCGGCACCGCGCGGCACGGCCGCCGACGCGGCCAGCAGGAGGAGGACTAAAGTCAGTAGCTGGGAGGAAGGAGCCATGGCGATCAAGCGATGGATCGAGTTAATCCTGGCTAGATAGGTTCATACTGCTATATTTATAGGCTTCATTGCGTTTGCCTAGAGTGCATGACAACATTAATCATGGTCAACTGACTTGATTTTTTTTAGAAAAGGAGGATGACCCCCGGCCTCTGCATCTGGGAGATGCATACGGCCACTTTATTGATTATTCTTGAGGACCGTACAAAGTATTACAACAATGTGCCTGAATCCACCATCTTGGCAACATATGCCGCTACTCCTATCCAATATGATGAAGGGGTGCTAGCTGGGCCACTACCCAAACCACTCACCTAAGCCTAACATCAAAAGCCGGAAGCCGAAACTCATTCGGAAGCCCCAGCCGAGCCACATACCGGGTCTAGGGCACAATCCGGTCAGACGCACTCGTGTGTCGTCGCCGCCATCTTCCACAGGTCTTCAGATCATATTGAGGCTTCTACCTTGTCTGGCCACTCAGCCATCGACGTCATCATGACGCCAGATAGCAACCTCCTCCTGCGCGAGCCCATCTCCGCGCATCGGACGCCGAGTCTCCACAGCGCCATGCCATCGATCTCCGCCGCCATCAATGTGTGAGATGAAGCACCGCTCCACCATCCCTCCAGCCAGCACTTGCTCCAAAACGATGCCCCCAGAAGGGAAAGCGATAGAACGCCATCATCATCCGATCCGGAAGACCCAGATCTGAGGATTCCCCCTGAGCACCCCGAGCCTGATGGCGCAGACTGCCGACGATGCCTCGACCATCGGCAGTAGCTCCACCAGACGAGCGTCGCCTACGTCGCCGCAGCCTCCAAGATGAAGCTGACCAGAATGCATGTGTCGACACCGAACCGCCACCACTTCCACCGCCGCTTGAGCAGCCCCCGAGCAACGCCTTCAGGAAGGAGCACGCCACCGTGGTGTCGTCGTTGCTTGGAACAGGGGGGTCTGAGGTTTTCACCTGAGCTCCTGGGAGGGGTGGAAGGAAGGAGGTCCTCTCCGAAGCCTCCAACGAGGGAAGCAACACCCAAAGGCACTGCCATCGGAGTGGCCGCCACGCCGGCCAAGAGATTCCCCCGGAACCCTTCCAGCCACCGGATCTGCAAGGCCAGCACCCAAGAACGGTGACCGAAGCCACCAAGGGCCGGATCCGCTACAGATCGGAGTAGATCGGGGTCGAGGACGAACATCACCATGGCCACCAACATCCAGCAAAGAACCGCCGCCGCAGCCGAAGCCCACCACCTCCCCGCCATCCACGTGGCCAGGGAAGTGGCCCACCTATCCACGCCGGCGCCGCCCGCCGAAGCCGCGCCGTGTGCCACCAGCCAGGGCCGCCGCCATGGATCCGAGGCCCACGAGGGGCGCGAGCGCTAGATCCCGCCGCCGCCGGCCGCCAACGGGCTTTGCCCGCCGACGAGCGTCGACGGCGGCGAGAGGGGGTGAGAGGGAGAGGGGGCGGCGGCGGCGGCGTTGGGTTCCGCCCGAGCCGCCCCTGCGGGGCGACGCGGGGGCGTGGGTGTGTTTAGTGCGTTTTCAAATCAACTGACTTGATATTTCTACCTAAGATAACCATGGTTCAGAGAACCGATTCTGGTTGATATTTCTTATATGTAACTTAATATAATATGTTTTTTGACACTGTCAGGGACTTTAACATCGTCTTATAAAAAGTTACAGAGGAAGTACATCAGATCACCGTGGGTCAATTGATTTCATATTTTATGCTTAGAAAGGAATTTTTGTACTACACCAGCTAACTACATGTTGAATGATCAACTACACCAGCCAACCTATATAATTGGCAAAGTTCTTTTGTAGCTCGTCCTACCCGGGGACATGGTGCACATTATCCATGTGCCCCACATCAGCAGTATAATTGTGTCCTTTTCAAATGTCGGTACTACCCAACTACCGCTGGATGGGCTGCAAGATAAGAACAGCGACACGATGGAAAGGGGACATTTACCAAACTATCAGGTTCAGGGTGTGTGCATCACGCCATCGCTCGATGCAGACGCTCGAGAAAACCCTCTGTTATATTAAAAAAAATGTAACAGCTTCAGATTGGAAGAGAGCGATTTGTATATATGGTGGGGTCAATCTCTGTTGGGATTTGGTTTGTAGCACTGCATAGCAGAGCAGCCAAAATTTGAAAGATCAGCTTAGAACAAAATTTCGAAATATGAGCCATCCTCGATCCAGGTTTGCAAAGCCAACGGGCCAAAACCACTAGGAAGAAGGTGAGAACACCATGTCAAATATGGAAAATAGAAAAAACTTCATGCACCTATGGCCGAATGGACCAATGGGGAGGGAGAAAGGCTCATGGGCGTGCACTTGTTCTTGCTCAGCTAACTACGGGAAAACAGCAGGTGGAGCACCGCTTGCTACAGGACCGGTCAAGGGCCCTGACCTTGTGCATATTTACATACTGTACACTGCTAAAAAATGGACTTTGCCGAATGTGTGCACCTTTGTCGAGGGTCAAATCACCGGATCTTGGCAACAACCACGTAAGCCGAGCACAGTTCTTGGCAACATGCTGGACTCGGCACAGGTGTGCCGTCGCTGAAAACCAAGTAAAGAGGGCTTGACAACTAAAATAAGCTCGACTTATATGACCTATGCCGAGTTCGAGACGACCGGCACTCAGCAAAGTGTCTGCCACATGGGTATAATGGCAGTTATTGTTAGCTCCTTCATGGGCCGCTTTACCCGAATTCCCACATTATGGGGCTCGGCATACTTTTTGCCGGCCGTTTACTTTTTTTGTCTTCTCGTGGACAGCTTCCGAGTGCGCGATGAAAGATAGTTGGCCAAAACTTGGCCCTTCAACTCTCAACATCCTATGTATAGGTAGAAACCCATGCTCGGCTCTCCTCCCCACCACCATTGTGCCGTCCACCACTCCCTACCACGCCGCTGAGGTTTAGTGATTACTTGTGATTTGTTATGATGCTTGTGTGGACCATAAGTGATGCTTTTGTGAGCTGGATGTTACATGAGCTTGTTCGAATGTATATATGTGATTTGGCCATAATGTGGTACTATTTGTGATATGGGTTGTATATATGTGATTTGTTAGGACGTATGCCGACGGCTGTATCTGTGACGACGGCATCCTCAGCTTATATAGACCTTCCCCTACGGCCACTTATTTGCCGAAGGAAGCTGTCGGCATATCCTGAGCTTTGCTGATGGCAGCCTTCAGCATATCCTGAGCTTTACGGGCAGCAGCATTTGGCATATCCTGAGCTTTGCCGACGGCCAAGATTTGCTTACGGTTTTTCACTGACCGTCGGCAGATTTGTAGGTATGCTGACAGCCCCGATAAAAAGCCATTGACATATCTTCTGCTGTGGACAACTAGGGTAATCCTGTAGTATATACAATGTTCAACATTGCTCACATATGTAGCTTGCGACATCTTAATTCCTTTTTTTAGCTGGGACGTGCTACCCCTCCCACCAACAAGGGTTAACTGGACGACGGGAAAAGAAACTTGCATGGGCGCACCGTGATCATGGCATTGGCACATATATAATTTCTGGCGCCAGAGGAAATAATAGATAATGACTCAAACCGCGCCTAGACATGCATCAAAAAAGAAGTTGATCCTGTAGGCATCGTGGTTCGTGGTGCTCGCCCCGGGCACGTAGTCCATGCTGCTGTACCCGCGTGCCATCCGGAACACGCTGGTCCCGTCGACGATAGTGTGCTCGAGCGTTGCCCGTAAGTCCTGTACCGTGCCCAGCATGGCCAGCGTGGTCCCACGGTACCGCCCGGCCGTGAATACGACGTTCAGCGCCGACAGCAGGCCGGCGTGCTCGCCTGCCCATCATGGCGAACATGCGAACCAGCCCAGCGGCGACGAGCGCCGCTGGTAGGGCCATCTCGCACCTCATTGTCCAGCACGCCGACCTGCCCGAACGTTACGCTGCCGCCCAACTGGGACTGCACCGACATTAGTATCGTCCTCGGGCCTGTGAGGGTCTCGTGCATGTAAATCCGGTTGCGCTTGAGGTTGGGACTGGGGCGGGTGCCACCGCGCGCCACGGCCACTGACTAGGCCAGCAGGAGGAGGACGAGAGTAAGCAGCGGTGCTGAGGGAGTAGTGTTGGCCGGCCGGCGATGAGAAGTCCCTGCTACGTCAGTATGTATGTGCTGGTGATGCAATGGGGGCGGCTTAGTATTCATCTGTAAACTAATATAAGAGCGTTTAGATCACTACTTTAGTGATCTAAACGCTCTTATATTAGTTTACGCCTAGAGCACATGACAGCAATTTGTGAATTATTCTGATTGATACGATTGCATCCGATTGCCACGCACGATGCAACTAATCAATTCAGATGCTTGTGTAGAGAACCGTTTCTAGTTGATACGACGGATCACCATTGGTCGAACTGACTCGATATTTCTATAGATAATGCTCCTACTAAACGTGGAGTAGTATACTAGCCAACTACTACTACGTGATGATCAAGGGTGCGTCACAATGTCAACATCACGTACACATTATCCATGCCCCCACACCAGCAGTATTATTGCCTCTTCTTCAAATGTCGGCACTACAAGATAAGAACAGCGATATGGATGGAGAGGGATGGTTTATTATACTACCAAACTTCATGGTGTGTGCATCGCTCCATCGCATGACGCAAAAATCCTCTGTTTTGAGAAAAACAATCTAATAGCTTCATACTACTAGAATGGTGAAAGCTATTGGTATAAATCGTATAGCGCCCATATGTTTGGATTGGTAGTATAGTATCGATCTCCGTTGGGATTTGGTTTATAGCATTGCATAGCAGACCGGCGAAAATTTGAATGATCAGCTTAGTACAAAATATTGATAGAGCAATGCTATTCTTACTACACAGTCTACAAAAAGATTTACGTACTACTTCCTTTTGTGGCAGTTAACTAAAGTCACGGAAGCTGTTACAGATGGGAACGCGCTAGTACGTAAAGATTTTGTAGAAGTTTTACGTAAGTATAGCAGTTTCGATATTGAAATGCTCCGTCCAGGTTTATACTCTATGTCAACAACTATGAAAAGCAATCCTCATGCACCGACGGCCCCATGAACCAAGAGAGAGAGAGAGAGAGAGGTTCAATTGGATGGGCGTCGGTCGACCGACCGGCTCAACTTTCGGCTGTTCACCAGCCAACCACACAATATGCGTCATTTGGGCCGTGCGATTTGGGCGTCATCCTCAGCTCGCATGGCTTCCCAAAAAAGGAGGAAAACTGCCCCGTCCTTGCCAAACGCACTCCTCGTTGCCGCCTGCTTCTAGCACGGGTGTTGCGTGCCTGTCGGTGCCGCACTTCAGGCTCCACCATGCGTTGTCGTTTTAGCATCGGTCAAGCGTGGGCGCAACCCCCCGCTGAATCAGGTTTTAGCACTTTTTCGTCACCCTCCCCGTGCTAGCACCATCCTTGCCGGGGAGCTCGTTGCCGCACGACACCTTAGTCGCAGCACCCGGCGTCGAGTTCACAGCGCGGTCGCCCAGCGTAGCACCGAGGCCTCGTTGCAGCTCCAGTAAACACTGGTCGTAGCAAAAAAGCTCATCGGTCGCAACAAAAATGGCTCACCGATGCAACTCTGAAGTCGCTAGTTCAACCAAAAATGCTCGCCGACCGCAGCGCACTAAAAAAAAACTTCAGTCATCGCAGCGTTGGTAATCGCTGGTTGCAGCAAAATTGCTCGCCGGCAGGAGAGAGGCAGCCCTAGGTAGGAGGACTGCCGGAAGGCGCCGGCGCTGCACTGAAAACTGAAAAGCAGCCAGGTCCATTTGGTACTTGATTAACAGAGTTGTATGTTTGTATTACCAACCCGCAATTGCCTCTTCATTTTATTTATTCGTTGCACTTGTTCAATCCTCGCACAGCAAATGAAAGTGAGGCTCATTCAGATCCTGACGTGTTGGAGTGCAGGGACGCCGTCCAGGCCCTTGGCCCTGTAGTGCCGGACCAACTCCGCCACCGTCGTGCTCCTGTACCGCGCGCCGCCGGCGTCCGTGACGATCGGCTCAAGCACCCTTGTCGACGCGTCCGCCCGGAAGAAGCAGGCTACCGAGACTCTCGGCCCCACGCTCTTGGCCACCACGCGGTGCTCCACGCTCTTGAACCTGTCGTTGGACATGAGCTGCAGGTAGTCGCCGATGTTCACCACCAGCGCCCCCGCCGCTGTCGGCACGTCCACCCACGCAGGCTGGTTCTTGTCGTCGTCAACGAGCACCTCGAGTCCGCCGACCGCGTCCTGGAGGAGCACCGTGAGGAAGCTGGGGTCGGAGTGCCTGGCGGCTCCGAGGGTCAGGTGCGGCTCCGGGCACGCAGGGTAGTAGTGGCCGGCGAAGCTCAGCCCATCCAGGCACTCCTGCTCCTCCTCCAGGTACCCGCGCCGGAGTCCCATCCCCTCCGATAGCAGCTCGAAGAGAGTGCGGCCCAGCCGTTGTACTAGCCCCACGTACTCCGGCGCCACGCGCCTGCACGCCGGAGGGATCTCCTCGGGCGGCGGCGGCTCCGGGGCCATCTCCATGAAGAGCGTGTCGCGCCAGCTGGCCGCCCGCGACTGGAAGAGGTCGAAGTTGCTCTCGTACTTGGCGCGCCGGCCAGGGTCCCGGCTGTAGTACGGCCGCTTTGCCTCCGCCGGCTCCTCGTTGAAGCTCCGCAACGCCGCGAGCATCCCGGACATGGCGGCCTCTGGCACGCCATGGTTCACCACCTGGAAGAAGCCCACCGTCTCCGCGGCCGCCTTCACCGCGCCCACAACCGAAGCCCGTCCAGACGGTGTCACGAGGCCGGCTAAGTCGATGACCGGGATGGAGAACTGGTGGCCATGGGGATGAGTTGGTGCGTCGTCGAGGGATTCCGGCGGGTGGTGAAAGATGGTAGGAACCGCGGTGACGCCCGCGTCCACGAGACCTTTTACGCCCGCCTTGGTGTCGTCGAACGCCTTGAGCGCGTAGAGGCGACGCTCGGAGGCCATGGACTACTGGAGCGTGCTTCTGCAGTCTGCAGTCTACTCTACTGTTCCTTGTAATCCGATTCAGTCTGCGTGTCTATGTCTGTGTGGAGGCGAGTGAAGTAGTCGTGGCTCTTTACTGACCGTACTTATAATGCGACCGGTACTTGCTAACCAATTATTCATGATTAATGGAGTTAATTGCATGTTGGTATCACACTTGCGTACCTACTCACGGATCAGTATCATTAGTCATTTTTTTTGCCATGCAGTACCAACTCTAAGCCTAAGTGTTGCAAAACGGTCTAAGCCATGTATAAACGCGTATTGACGGTGTATCTGATCGCTGGGACCCGTGTGTCAGGAGCCAACATTTTGCGAAAATCACCTTCCCTTTCTCCCGACAAACTACGCAGCCCTCCCCGTCTGCTTCTCTGCTCCGTCGCCTCGCCACGCGCCGGCCGCCTGCTCCGTCGCCTCGCCGCATGTCGGCCGCCTTCTCCCCCTCGTCTCGCCGCTTCTCTGCGTCCGCACTAGGAGATCAAGAGGGAAGGGATCCCCTTTTCTGTAAAGCTCGTGCCTTGCCGGCTGCGTCGGCGGCGCTCGATGACCCGCTCCTTGTCCTCGAGCACCCCCTCCAAACCTCGAGCTCCGGCGGCGGCGCTCGATGGCCCGCTCCTCGTCCTCGAGCACCTCCTCCAGACCTCGAGCTCCGGCGGCGGTGGCATGGGAAAGACGACCAGGGCATGGGGAAGACGAGGACTTGCTCTAGCAGCTCGTCTTGCTCCTCGAGCTGGTGGGCTGATGATGGAGGACCTGCACTCTTGGCTCCACCAGCGCCGCCGCTGCCGCTTCTGCTTCTGCTCCCCGCTCGCCCACAGCGCAGGTCTGTCTTCTGAATTTACAGGTGATGTCTGTCTGTTGAAGCAAGCAGGTGAGCTGATTTTTTGCAGCGATTGGTTTATGCAGAGATTGGAGGAGGAATGGAGTATTGCAGAGGAATGGATGCTGCTTCTTTTGGTGCAGGTGAGCCATGTATTGGGAGTACGAGTACAGTACTGACAAAATTCAGTTAGCCATGGAGATGGAGTACAGTAGATGAACATACGGTATAGATTCAGTTAGCCTTGCACTTTGCATGCTTCCAGTATTGGTGAACATACAGTAGATAAACATACAGTATAAAATCAGTATAAACAGTATTGGTGATAATTGAGTTCAGTTGGTGACAAAGTCACTACTTTGTGCACACATTGACTGAATTTAACTTGGAGTACAGTCACTACATTGCTTCTCTGCTTACAAAATTCAGATTGAATTTCACTATCAAAAGAAAACAAGTGGAGATTAAATTACCAAGTTCAGTAAACTCAGTCGAAAATTGACAGCAAACTGTTAAGACATCCATATACAGAGACCATGGCAGTAGAGACCATAACAGTAGTGACCATGACAATACTGAACATATACTCCCCTGAATTTTTTATGCTCCTACTCCACTTTATGAGTTTTTTTAAACTGCCAAATGACAATTTACTGAAGATGCAGAGAAGATGCTAGTAGTATCTCTCACAAGTTAAGTTAATCTTGGAAAGTTCACTTTATGCTATCCATGATTAATGATTAATGCTATCCATGATTGCTAACCAATTATTCATGATTAATGCTATCCATGATTGCTGATACCAGCAGTGTATACCCAACGCAACGTTTACTATCCATCTGGATTTGCTCAAAACCAAACCAACTCATCACTAGCTATAAACAGCAAGCCTTCAAAGTCAAGAGTAGCAAGAGTGAAACTTTATGATTTTACACTCTTAAAAGGTACGTTGACAGACCCCTGGCCTTGCATTATATATTATTGACTATTCCCTCCAAACTCCATGCTTAAGCACTTCTTCAGTCGCAGTATCTACAATTCTACACGTTATCATCTCATGTGATTGTAATACCATCCACGTTTACCACAATGATTTTAGATACTATGCTCTGAGTGTTGATAGAATACAGTGTGATCACTATTCAATTGCTTATACCCCACATCACATATGGCATGAAGAAACCTATCAAAGCATGCTCATAGAGACTGCTTCAGCCCATGCCGTGAGTTTCTCAGTCTGCACACCTTTCATGCGGTCATAGGAGTAGAAAAACTAACCATAATCTCCGTGTACACTTCTTCATGTAGGTCACCATGCAAGAAAGCATTTGTAATATCTAGTTGATGTAGACTCGTAGAGGCCACCCAAAATTAGTAGCATAAGAGATTAGGATCCTCACAAAATTTATCTTTTGCACCAGTATGAATGTATCATCATAATCAATCCGGTATGGTTGACAGATAACCTCAAATTACCCTATCATAATAGATAACAACATGAAACTACGTGGTATACATCTAAATGTAAAGACAAGTAAAATAAAGTAAACCTTAAACAATCAAATAATGTTCAAGAGGTTATTTCATGATATATAGTACTATATACAGGACATATTTAGGGATTAATCAGTACTAGAAGATTACTAATTAAATTTCTAATTTAATTTAGACTGAATCCTAAATATGAACAACTAATTGGATAAAATTGATGTGTTTCTTAAATCAAATTCTCCCTCTAATAGAGTAATATATAATTCCTCAAAACTTCCATATATATAATTTAATTTTCTCAATGCTTAACTTGATATTAGGTAGAATATCATGCAACATTAAGTGAAAGTTAGTCTCAGATGCCATGATACTGATGTTGCAGAAATTTAGTTGCATCCCCATTGTCAATTATATAGGTGCAATTGCAAAAGGGAAGCATTGGATCATGAATTTTTTTACATCGACACATATATTGTTTGCTCACAAACAAAAACGGTTAGAATAAACGAAAACTCAAAAATAAATTACAAAGCATTGCATGGTTAAAGTATAAAAGATTGTTGATATAAACAACAATACAATATTTTTACAATTATGTTTCTAATCCCGACAAGCTAAAAGTTATGGATCTGAAATTTCAGTTTCTCTAGGATTTGTTTGAGTTCTTAGCGAGGACAACATAATAGAAATAATAATATGACTTCCATAATACAATTAATATTTATTTGTAACAACTTATAAAAGAGAACAATAGAAAATTAGGATGCTGCGCGCCCAAGTTCTCGGGCTACTGTGGAAGTTATTACAAAAGGCATCCATATATATTAAAGACATAGACAAAGAAAATAACTCATACTTCCATATTTTTATTTAATCATCTAAACTTATTAATCAAGGTGCATATAGCCAAGGCTCGTAGCCCCTATAGCTATCTCAAAACTAATAAGGGCATCGAACGCAGCATATCTGATTTGTTGAAAGTTCAATGGAGCAATCGCCCCATCCGGAATTCGCGAGTTGCTTGCACTCCTTGACCTTCGAGGAAAAAATCTTTCCCTGATAATAAAGTGGCTATTCCTTCTGCCCGCTCACCGTCATGACAGTTTTACAAAAAATCCCTCCTACCTTTTGGTATTCAACCCGCAGTCTTTTTTAGTGGAAATATGAGAGAACGCTTCAATTTTAGGAAAGGGGACCTGCAATTCTAAGTATTCAACACGTAGTTCAAAACACGAGCAGGCAAAACACACGAGCACGGGCTCGTTCGATGCGTGCTGGTACTAGCACTACTAGGAAAATGCTTATAGGTAGACATTTAGCAGTAGCGTTGGTTAGAGACCCCACGCTACTGCTATTTAGCAGTAGCGTCGGACAACACCAGCACTACAAGCGCACGTTAGCAGTAGTGCGGGATTTCCCGGCTAGCGCTGCTGTTGATGGGCCATGCTCTTGGCCCCCTGTTGCAGCTTTAGCTATAGCGTGGGCCTCCTCCCCCGCGCTGCCGCTAAGCCCACCTCTGCTTCCTCCCGCGTTGGCCCGCCCGCCCCTCTCCCCTCTCACTCACTCACACTCACACGCTCACACTCACAGATCGAATCCCTCAATCGTCCCCTGATCCGGCCGCCGCCCCCGCGTCCTACTCCGGCCGCCCTCCGCCACGGGGGCCCCTCTTCCCCCGTCGGCCGCCCTTGCCCGCGCCGGCCCTCCTCCCCTGCCGGCCGCCCCCCCCCCCCCCGCACTGGCCATCCTCCCCCGCTGGTCGCCCCCCCGCGCCGGCCCTCCTCCACCGAGAGGTACTCCTCCCTCCTTCCTCCTCCTTCCTCCCTCTCTAGTTATAGTTATTAGAGAGTAGTTTTTGAATCCTATATAGTTGAAAAAATGTAGGTTCTTAGAATAATGTAGGTTATGATCGAACCCTAGCTAGGACAGATTAGGTATGAACCCTAGTTAATTCGTATGAACCCTAGGTTTTTAAATTTAGCTAGGTTTTAAAGTTAGGACAGAAATTTAGCTATATTTTTAATTAGGTGTAGTTTATAGAATTTAGGTGTTTTAATTGTATTTAAAAGAGTTTTAGGTGTTTTAGTTGTTTTAGGTGTAGTTAACCGAATTTTAGGTGTTTTAGTTGTTTTAGGTGTAGTTAACGGAATTCTAGGTATTTTTTTAGTTAAAGCAATTCTTGTTATTTTTTTAGTTAAAGCAATTTTTCCTGTTATATGCAAATTTGAAGTGGACATGTCATATTTTGAACATGTCACATTTTGGACATGTCATATTTTTCCGAGTGGCCTATGTTTTGCCAGAAATGTCGATTCGTTTATGTTCTGGCAAATTTCAAGCGCTCGATATGTCCTGCTTTTAGCAAAGGTCATGCCGAATTTTGCTAAGTGTTTATTAATTTTGTTTTCATAATTAAGCATTTTGTTCTCGACGTCGACGATGCCTATCCCGCATCCTCGTCCTCGACTCGGCGGAGGACTCCTGCTTGAGCCGAGGGGCCATGTCCGGGACTGGGCTCCGCCGGGCTGGTACTGGGTTGTGCTACCTTCTGGTGAGCGCAGCTTAGTGAGGAGCCAACCCGTCGTTGACCCAGAGCTTCTTTGGTGGCGGTTACGTGGGCCTGCATCGGTGCAGAGGCTCACTACAAGAAATATGTCAACTAGTGACCTTCTGTCAGTGACCCTGGAAGAATTGGTCATAGATCTATGACCATTTCAGACCAATTGGTCAAAAGCTATTCGGGGGGCTCCAAACCCTAAACTATAACGACCATTTTGGTCAGAAAGGTCGTAATTTCCTTACATGAAATGGTCATAAAGCAGATAGCACTGGTCCGCTACCTTATTTCTAACTGATCACGACCAATATAGATGGTCATAACCTTGTAAATTGGGGTGGGTTGCTATGACTAGGCGCCACCTCATCAGTTTTGCCTATGTGTCATGTCCATGTGGCAATTTTTGCCCCAGGTTGTGAAGCAACCTATATTTCTGTCATTCCCAAAATTCCCAAAAAAATCTCATAAATTCTTTGGGTCATATCTTCGTCAAATATGTAAAAAACCTTCCTTGCCTAGTTCAAAAATAATTAAACAATATTCATTTTCCTATTCTGTTCAGAACAACACATTGTGAAGGAAGTACCACTTTGGCATGTCCAAATAGTATCCATTTTC
Source organism: Triticum aestivum (assembly GCF_018294505.1). Taxonomy (NCBI): domain Eukaryota; kingdom Viridiplantae; phylum Streptophyta; class Magnoliopsida; order Poales; family Poaceae; genus Triticum; species Triticum aestivum. The sequence continues at coordinate 628,048,630 of NC_057814.1, read as the reverse complement.
CACGGTGCTTTCCTATGCCCAAATAACCATCCTCCACCAAATGCCAGCTCAATCCATTCATTATTTTGAGCCCAGCTTCAACATTCGTATTTATGTCCAATGTGGTACTTTGCAAAGCAAGTACCACCTAGGCTCCTCCTTTTGAGCTGAAAATTTGTGAAGACGGTCTTCTTAGTAACTGATCATCCTCAGCCAAAACACACGCCCATTAGCCATGTACATTTCCCGTACCGCTAATCAAACACTTGGCTGCTAATTCATGTTTGAGCATCGATCGGTCTCCTTGTGAGAATATTATGTTGTAATTTTATTCCTAGCACCTACCTGGGAGTGCCCAACCCACTAGACATGCCTAGGCCGCCCAGAACACATGGAAATGCCACGGTCACGCGCTGACCACGCGGCGAGCATGCGAGTTTACGCGCTCTAGAGTTGGGGCCCTCGGCCACCGCCCAAACCTCGACGTATCGCCACCAAACCATGTATTTATGATTAAATAGGTACTTATGTAACTAGAAATGATTTTTGGAAAAAATAAATAGCAAACAATGAGGCAGCTGCAGTTCAAATTTGACCCGCTTCCAACTGAATCGGCGCAAATTTGTCTTTTTCACGAGAGGTGGATCAAAACTCTTTACACCCAACCATTTTGTCAATTGTGCATTAAATATGGCCTAGTATTTTAGAAAACTGATTTGGTCCAATTTTGCAACAATTATTTAGTAGGTTCTTCACAAAAAAACCTCCTTTTGGGCACTCAAAAAATGGAAAATGGTTTTTTCGTCCAAAGAAAATGAAAACTTCCTTAGGCTATATTGTTTGCCATTCCAATATGCACCCTTGTGCACAATATGAGATCATTTGAACAAACTATGCCATGAATGTGGCCATAAGATTGATCATTTGGCTTGAAAGCCATTGATCTCCACACGAGATAGCTCGTTCCTGAGAACATTTTTTTAAAATAATTGCTGTATTACAAGTTTGTCATTTTTCCTGGGAACTTGGCCACATATAATGACACGATACGAAGGTTTCCCAATTTCTTGATTATTTTTGAATTTTTTATACTCGTTTCAAAATGCGGTCAAAACGGTAGGAATGACCGTTCGTAGCTAGTGGTTGAATCTCAGAATTTTTTTGGTGTTTCTCTGATTAAATAGATACTCATGTACCTAGAAATGATTTTTGGAAAAAATAAATAATAAATTACAAGGCAGCTACAGTTCAAATTTGACCCGCTTCCAACTAAATCGGTGGAAATTTGTTTTTTTCACGAGAGGTGGATCAAAACTTTTTACACCCAACCATTTGGTCAATTGTGCATTAAATATGGCCTAGTATTTTATAAAAATGATTTGGTCCAGTTTTGCAACAATTATTTGGGAGGTCCTTCACAAAAAAACCTCCTTTTGGGCACTCAAAAAATGGAAAATGGTTTTTTCGTCCAAAGAAAATGAAAACTTCCTTAGGCAATATTGTTTGCCATTCCAATATGCACCCTTGTGCAAAATATGAGATCATTTGAACAAACTATGCCATGAATGTGGCCATAAAATTGATCATTTGGCATGAAAGCCATTGATCTCCACACGTGATAGCTCGTTCCTGAGAACATTTTTTTTAAATAATTGCCATATTACAAGTTTGTTATTTTTCTTGGGAAGTTGGCCACATATAATGACACAATACGAAGGTTTCCCAATTTTTTGAATTTTTTGAATTTTTTATGCCCGTTTCAAAATGCGGTCAAAACGGCGGGAATGGCCGTTCCTAGCTAGTGGTTGAATCTTGGAATTTTTTTGGTGTTTCTCTGATTAAATAGATACTTATGTACCAAGAAATGATTTTTGGAAAAAATAAAGAGCAAACTACAAGGCAGCTACAGTTCAAATTTGACCCGCTTCCAACTGAATCGGCGGAAATTTGTCTTTTTCACGAGAGGTGGATCAAAACTCTTTACACCCAACCATTTTGTCAATTGTGCATTAAATATGGCCTAGTATTTTAGAAAACTGATTTGGTCCAATTTTGCAACAATTATTTGGTAGGTTCTTCACAAAAAAACCTCCTTTTGGGCACTCAAAAAATGGAAAATGGTTTTTTCGTCCAAAGAAAATGAAAACTTCCTTAGGCTATATTGTTTGCCATTCCAATATGCACCCTTGTGCACAATATGAGATCATTTGAACAAACTATGCCATGTATGTGGCCATAAGATTGATCATTTGGCTTGAAAGCCATTGATCTCCACACGTGATAGCTCGTTTCTGAGAACACTTTTTTAAAATAATTGCCGTATTACAAGTTTGTTATTTTTCCTGGAAACTTGGCCACATATAATGACACAATGCGAAGGTTTCCCAATTTTTTGATTTTTTTGAATTTTTTTATGCCCGTTTCAAAATGTGGTCAAAACGGCGGGAATGACCATTCCTAGCTAGTGGTTGAATCTTGGAATTTTTTTGGTGTTTCTCTGATTAAATAGATACTTATGTACCTAGATATGATATTTGGAAAAAATAAAGAGCAAACTATAAGGCAGCTATAGTTCAAATTTGACCCGCTTCCAACTGAATCGACGGAAATTTGTCTTTTTCATGAGAGGTGGATCAAAACTTTTTACACCCAACCATTTGGTCAATTGTGCATTAAATATGTCCTAGTATTTTATAAAAATGATTTGGTCCAATTTTGCAACAATTATTTGGTAGGTTCTTCACAAAAAACCTCGTTTTGGACACTCGAAAAATGGAAAATGGTTTTTTCGTCCAAAGAAAATGAAAACTTCCTTAGGCAATATTGTTTGCTATTCCAATATGCATGCTTGTGCACAATATGAGATCATTTGAACAAACTATGCCATGAATGTGGCCATAAGATTGATCATTTGGCTTGAAAACCATTGATCTCCACACGTGATAGCTCGTCTCTGAGAACACTTTTTTAAAATAATTGCCTTATTACAAGTTTGTTATTTTTCCTGAAAACTTGGCCACATATAATGACACAATGCGAAGGTCTCCCAATTTTTGAATTTTTTTGAATTTTTTATGCCCGTTTGAAAATGCGGTCAAATCGGCGGGAATGACCGTTCCTAGCTAGTGGTTGAATCTTGGAATTTTTTTGGTGTTTCTATGATTAAATAGATACTTATGTACCTAGAAATGATTTTTGGAAAAAATAAAGAGCAAACTACAAGGCAGCTACAGTTCAAATTTGACCGCATGTACTTTAGGCTACTATATAACTTGTGCCTTTTAACTTGATGTACATAGCATGCAATTTTTTACTGTATCACATTGACACATGATACTCTTAATATAGAGTTGTTTTCCGAGCTAGTTCTGTTTACTCTTAATATAGGTCTATTTGTCACCAATACTTGCCTGCTATGCTATAGTAGACCTTGTTCATATTTCTTAGCTAAGTTTGCTTGTCCTTGGTATCTATATGCATGCCATTTGTGTTTCAGGCTTTCTCTGAAATGAAATAATAGGTCTATTAGTCACCAATACTTGAGTTAATCTAAATCCTTACCTGCTATGCTATAGTAGGCCTTGTTCATATTTATTAGCGAAGTTTGCTTGTCCACAGTGATCCATATACATGCCATTTGTGTTTAACGTTCTCTGATACCGAACATGTCCCCGGCAGAATCTGCACAGCTCACCAAATCACCATACCGAACATGTCCCCGGCAGAACAAAGATGAACGCTGGACACCGAACACTGCTCTCCGCCCATAGAATGGTACTGTCCTCCGCCGCCTCACCCCCTAGGGCCCAGGGTTAGCCCTGCTTGTTGCCTATCCTGTTGCAGACCCACGCCCCCACGATTTATCTACCGACTGTTGCTACAGTCTACAGGAGGTGGCTGATTGGCTGGATCACAATTACCATCGCACGACTGCTGGTTCCCTTTTTACAAGCCCAAGGCCCAAATAACGGTTTGCCCTTCCTCCTCGTTAATCTTGCTCCCCACGACCGACCACGAACACAGGATCTTTAATTCATAGAGCCATGGCGGCTGCTGCGACTTCCAGCAGATTGTTTCAAATACGCACATTACAGATGGAAAACTCAAAGCATCACGGAATCCTAACGCGCACTATAGTTTCCGGCATAGACTGAAACCATAGAAGTAGTTGAGAACTTGAGATAGAGGACTTGGGGGCCCAAAAATTTGTAGGACCTGTGTGGTCGCCCACCTCAACCTCCCTTATCGACTGCCCTGCTGGCGGAGGTCAGCGGAGAGAGAACGCTGTTGACGGAGGTTTTGACGACGGGATTGGTAGGGATGAATCGCTACCCCTCGTATACGGATTCTCCAACATGCACCGCCGTTGGCCAAGCCTGCCGGCGACATGTGGAACAGCCCGTGCACTGAGGCAGCCACCGGGGAGAGCGCGAGGGGAAGAGGCGCACCAAGGCAGCCGCCGAAGAGGCGAGGCTGGGAGCAAGAGGAGGTCTCGGCGGTGTCTGTGCGTGTTCATAGTCCGGATTGAATTGGCTTTGGTCCCTGTCTCTCTCATCTATACCTTATTTTTTTTTATAAAGCAAGGTACGTTTTTTCGATTTTTTCATCCGTTCACCACTGAAAAAAACCTATCCAAGGTGGTACTAAATTTTCGTGCGTCCATGTGCTACAAAAAAGAAAAACAGTTTTGTCAAAATTTTCGTACGTAGGCTGCGCTCGCTGCGGCCCAACCAAGCCAGCCCATTTATTTTCTGCTCGCGCAGCTGAGAAACCTTATTTACAGCACAGGGTGGCACATAGTCAAAGTTTCGCACAGGGCGCCGAAATTGGGCCGGCCCGTTTTACGTTTTTGCTTTATTTGTTTCTTTTTTTATTATTTTCTTTTTCTTTTCCTTTCTCCTTTTCCTTTCTCTTTTCTTTTTCTTTTCTCCCTTCCATGTTTAATTTATTTTTTCCTTTGTCATAAATTAAAAAAATCAGAATTTCAATTTTTGTTCAAATTTTCGAAAAATCTTCAATATTTCAAAATTTTGCTCCCATTTTGAAAAATATTTGAAACTATAAATTTTATTTCTCGTTCCAAAATTTGTTTGTAACTCAAAAAATGTTTGCATTTTCTATTTTTTATGTTTTCTAAAGTTGTTTGTGATTTTTAAAATAAATTGCCTCTTAAAAACGATATAAATTTAAAAAATATTCAGGAACTCAAATTAATGTTTGTGTTTGAAACAAACATTTTCGAAAATTGTTTTCAATGATTGAAACATGTTTCCATTTTGAGAAATTGTTCACATATTAAAAAATGTTTGTTTTCTTATAAATGGTTCATGTTTTCAGAAAAATGTTTGTGAATTCCAAAAAATCTTCCCTTTTCAAGTTTTGTTCATATTTTTCCAAAATCTAATAAAACTTTCTAAAAAATGCTTGCATTTGTTTAAATTTTTTGGGATTTTAAAAGTTGTCATGTTTCGAAGAATATTCAGCAATTATAATTATTACTTTATTTTCAAAAAATTAAAAACAAAAAAGGGAGAAAAATGTAAAATGTTTTGAATAGGGTGGTGGCTGCCACTCCGCTCAACCCCACCGCTATGAAGATCTCATGGACCAAACATGACCCACGAGAACACCGCAGATCCTTGCTCTGTCGCCCCACCGCTACGGAGACCGTTTGATGGCCACATCAATTATCTCTCGCGATGGTTCTCGCAAAAAAAAATCTCTTCTGTTGCAACGCATGGGCATATGTGCTAGTCTATACCTTATTTTTAGTAGACTCTCATCTAGACCTAATCACGGTCCTAGGACAAAGCAGAAAGGAATAAGAGCCTATGCCTGCCGTGCGTGAAAAATTCTTTTTTTACGAAGCGATGGAACGGGAAGGGCTTGACGCAAAGAGGTGGGTTTCTTTATGAGACGGAATTTTTTATTATTCTCAGCCAGGATTTTTGTAGTGCTGGTGGGCAGGCCGGCATGTTAGGACCCAGCCGAGAGAACGTACTTGGCTGAGGAACGAATCGTTTTTTACTAAAACATCTTATTCCTTTTAATTCTCAGTCGTCAATCTTTGCGGTTAATATAAAATCAACGGATTTAAAGAGAAGACGTATGGAGAACTATGAAAGCCTCCGTTTTTTAATATTAGATAAAGATAATGCATCGAGGGAGATGTGTATGAGGCCCACATGAGTTGCCATGGTAGTAACCCAACCTATGCGGTCGGAGATCCCGTGAAGTAGGACCTGGGAAAACGAGCCAGTGGTGAACTGTGGAGAGTAACTATACTAACCCACTCTGCTGGAGATGCGATAATCTCGATACTGTATGGTAGGATGATTACTGTCTTAATGTGTTCCAAAGCTTATGTAAGCAAGATGCTATCCTACAGAGCGATCTTTGTAGGAACACACCTATATGAGCCGGACCGCTGGTCACAGTCTATGAGATTGGAGTGATCTCTAGTAAGCTCATGAATAGGCAAGGAGTGTGACTTATATGCTCCACCTGAGGGGTCAGCCTTCGGTAGGCTAGTACCAGTAAGACATGTGGTGAAGCTTCTTTACACCAAACTGACAATTCAATGCACAGTCCATTGTTCAGCTATGAATGAGTGTAGATACTTGCTCTAGGTGAAGCTCAACCTAAACAGGTCTTCACTGAAACACTAGTATATCGAAACATCAATTGGAACAGAGGACACAATGGGCCCTCGAGATCTGGTGGGGGATTGCTGAAATTTGAGATGGGCTTTAGGCCCATATAGCAATTTCTAAAAATCTCTAAGGGCCCATGTGGGTTTATTGGCACTAGGTGTAGTGGGAAGTTTAGTCCCACCCCGCTAGTGGAGAAGGAATTGGACCTCTTTATAAGGGATTGTCTTCCACATGCTATTGGAGCTTGAGAATAGAAGAGGCCCTCGCGCACTCCTCCTCCGCGGCCCGCCTCGTCACGACGCGCCGCAGGTTGCGGGAATGAGCTGAGCCGAGCTCACCACTACGCGCTTATTTTTGCCAGTCACTAACGGAGAGTTTCTGACAACTGGGCCACAATCTGAGACGTCGGATCATGGGCTGTCACGGACTCGGACGTGGGTCGAGCCCACGTCTCTCCATGCGGCTGTGCCTATATAAGTGTGTGGTGTCTCCTAACCCTAGGTGCCATGAACAGATCACATCGGCTCACGCGCAGTGCCCACCGTCGTTCCTTTGCTGCTGCTGCCGCCAATGACTCCATCCCGTCCGCCACATACACGGTCGACGAGAGAGCAGGTCTCCGAAATCCCGCCCCTCTGGTTCCCGTACGGGAGAGGGGCGAATAGGTTTTTGGGAAGCGACTACGCGACTGGTCGCCTCCGTCCATCTGCTTCCTCTATGTCCATATCATCTTCATCATCACCATGTCCACCGACGCCGAACATGCCGCTGCCGAGAAGCTCGAGGCTGACAAGAAGGCCGCCGAGGACACCGCTGCTGCCGCCACCGCCGGGGCGACTTCTGCATGGCTTACTAGAGGGTATAACGCGTATATCCCTCTCCTTATTATGTCCGTATTAGCAGTACTAGCATTATGTGTAGATCTGTCTACTGTTTGGGTAGTACGTGCTCGTTTAGATCAGTATCAGTATCTTGCTAATTCTGTCAATGCCATGCTAGTCATCTATTTATAGATTAAATTAGTCGAAAAAATGCCTATTTACTCAGCAGGGGATGGTTTGTCAATCCGGCCAAATGGGTGCTTATGAGCTAGCGGATTGGGACAAAAATAGCAAGCATTGATATTCGCGTTTTGGGAATGAAACAGTAAGGATTTTGGCACAGTGCTTATCCGCAGCGATTTTTAATAGCTTTCTTTATGTTTCATTCGCGTCAAATAGCAAGTATTGATATTGGTGTCACCTTTTTTTATGTGAACGTGGTAGCTTTGGTTTACCATTTTTGAATGTGAACGTGCTCTAATTTTATTTAACGTTTTCGCATGCGAACCATGATCTATTATCCTTTTTGTTTTAGGAATGTGGTCAATTTCACATTCACATAGGACGTGTTTGGTTTTTCCTAGCGATTTTGCGTGCATTGCATATGTGTCTCAGTTATGCCGGTTGAGAAAAAATCATCATCTGCATATCGTTTCACTACTAGAAAAAGGCTTATAGGTGGCCCCTAACAAGTGGCGCGCGCATATAAGCACCCTCCGAAGCTATTTTAAAAAATTGGCAATGGCGGGTGCTATAAATTACTCGCCGCTGGCTATCCGAATAATAGTGACGGGCATAAGTCAGGACCCGCCATTCCGTCACTCTTGCTAATTTCTTCACGGGCGAAAAGCAATAGTGGTGCCAACGTACAACAGGCCCACCACTGGGGCCATGCTAATCAGTGGCGAGCAGTTTCTTGCCACCGCCATAGACCAGCCCCCACCGGTTTCTAATTTTGCAAGAGTTTGCAGTGGTGGCTCCTGTTACGCGCCCGTCACGTCTATATTTGGTCACCCTGCCATCTACCACTCAAATATAGCTGTGGCGGGTGCTATCAGCCGCCCGTCACTCTTATGCATGACCTTATCCACCCCACCCACCAACCGCAGCTAGTCACACATTATCGATCCAGACATAAATCTTTCTCCCTCTGTCTCTCTCTTGCCTCGCCGACGACACAAGCATTGTAGCGTCCTTCGCCGCTGCCACCGGCAAGGTCGCCGTCCGCTGCCTCGAATGGCGTCGCGGACCCAACCTTCCCCGTCGCCCGCTCCATCCGTCGCCGCCTCGAACTCATCGGCCTTGCCGTCCAACGCCACCTCCAACTACTTCCTCGTCACTGTCACCCGTCACTAGTAGAAAACAGGGCTTTGATTCGGGCCTGGCCAGCCCATTAGTCCCGGTTCTTCACGAACCGGGACCCATGGGGGGCATTAGTCCCGGTTCATGAGCCCAGGGGGCCGGCCGGGGCCTCGTGGGCATTGGTCCCGGTTCGTTTGGATCCATTTGTCCCGGTTCTAGGCATGAACCAGGACCAATGGGCCGCGCTCCTGGCCCACAACCATTGGTACCGGTTCGTGCCTAGTACCGGGACAGAAGGGGGTCTTCAGTCCCGGTTCCTGCCACGAACCGGGACAAATAAGTTGCCTATATATACCCATCGCCGCGGCAGAGCACTCCACAGTGCTCTGTTTTTTCTGGCCGGCGAGGGGAGGGCATTTGGGCGCTCTAGCTCACCTCCTATGCACATGAGGTGTTCGATGAAATGCCCGAGCCACACTAGTTAAGCTTTCTCCTCTTGAAGCTCGACCTCGGAGCTCCATTTTTCCCGAGATTTGTCTAGATTTAGTGGTCCGTCACGCCCCGTCCCCGTTTTCACCGCCGTCGATCGCCCGCGCCGATCTCATCGCCGACACCATCATGGTGAGCCTCTTGTTCTTATCTTCTTTCTGATTTTCTTACTTTACATAGATACTTGTCTGATTTTCTTACTTTAGATAGATACTTGTCTGATTTTCTTACTTTTACACACATAATTATATATAATGCACGCAGATGAACCGACAATGGATGTACGGTGACAGACACACCTCCGAGTACACTAAGGGCGTGCATGATTTTCTCGAAGTGGCTGAGGCAAACAAGCAGAATGGTTTTATGTGTTGTCCATGCCCTAAATGTGGGAATACGAAGTCTTACTCTGACCGAAAAATCCTTCACACCCACCTGCTTTACAAGGGTTTCATGCCACACTATAATGTTTGGACGAGGCACGGAGAAATAGGGGTTATGATGGAAGACGGCGAAGAAGAAGAGGACGATGACAACTATGTGCCCCCTGAATACGGTGATGCTGCAACGAGGGGAGCTGCTGAAGATCAAGAGGAACCAGACGATGTGCCCGATGATGCTGCAACGGGGGAAGCTGCTGAAGATCAAGAGGAACCAGGCGGTGCCCGATGATGATGATCTCCGCCGGGTCATTGTCGATGCAAGGACACATTGCGAAAGTCAAAAGGAGAAGCTGAAGTTCGATCCCATGTTAGAGGATCACAAAAAAGGGTTGTACCCCAATTGCGAAGATGGCAACACAAAGCTCGGTACCTTACTGGAATTGCTGCAGTGGAAGGTAGAGAATGCTGTGCCTGACAAAGGATTTGAGAAGCTACTGAAAATATTGAAGAATAAGCTTCCAAAGGATAACGGATTGCCCAACAGTACGTACGCAGCAAAGAAGGTCGTATGCCCTCTAGGATTGGAGGTGCAGAAGATACATGCATGCCCTAATGACTGCATCCTCTACCGCGGTGCGTACAAGGATTTGAACGCATGCCCGGTATGCGGTGCATTGCGGTATAAGATCAGACGAGATGACCCTTGTGATGTTGACGGCGAGCCCCGCAGGAAGAGGGTTCCTGCGAAGGTGATGTGGTATGCTCCTATAATACCACAGTTGAAACGACTATTCAGAAACAAAGAGCATGCCAAGTTGATGTGATGGCACCGTGAGGACCGTAAGAAAGACACGAAGTTGAGAGCACCCGCTAACGGGTCGCAGTGGAGAAAAATCGAGAGAAAGTACTGGCTGAGTTTGCAGGTGACCCAAGAAACGTATGGTTTGCTTTAAGCGCGGATGGCATTAATCCTTTCGGGGAGCAGAGCAGCAATCACATCACCTGGCCCGTGACTCTATGTATGTATAACCTTCCTCCTTGGATGTGCATGAAGCGGAAGTTCATTATGATGCCAATTCTCATCCAAGGCCCTAAGCAACCCGGCAACGACATTGATGTGTACCTAACGCCATTAGTTGAAGAACTTTTACAGCTATGGAATGGAAACGGTGTACGTGCGTGGGATGAGCACAGATATGAGGAATTTAACCTGCACGCATTTCTGTTTGTAACCATCAACGATCGGCCCGCTCTCAGTAACCTTTCAGGACAGACAAACAAGGGATACCACGCATGCACGCACTGTTTAGCTGACACCAAAAGTATATACCTGGACAAATGCAGGAAGAATGTGTACCTGGGCCATCATCGATTTCTTCCGACCAACCATCAATGTCGAAAGAAAGGCAAGCATTTCAAAGGCGAGGCAGATCACCGGAAGAAGCCTGCCATGCGTACCGGTGATCACGTACTTGCTATGGTCAATGATTTACACGTAATCTTTGGAAAGGGTGCCAGCGGACTAGCTGTTCCGAATGACGCTGAGGGACGCGCACCCATGTCGAAGAAGAAATCTATATTTTGGGACCTACCCTATTGGAAAGACCTATAGGTCCGCTCTTCGATCGACGTGATGCACGTGACGAAGAACCTTTGCGTGAACCTGCTAGGCTTCTTGGGCGTGTATGGGAAGACAAAAGATACAGCTGAGGCACGGGAGGACCTGCAACGTTTGCACGAAAAAGATGGCATGCCTCCAAAGCAGTATGAAGGTCTTGCCAGCTACGCTCTTACGAAAGAAGAGAAGGAAATCTTCTTTGAATGCCTGCTTAGTATGAAGGTCCCGACTGGCTTCTCGTCGAATATAAAGGGAATAATAAGTATGCTAGAGAAAAAGTTCCAGAACCTAAAGTCTCATGACTGCCACGTGATTATGACGTAACTACTTCCGGTTGCATTGAGGGGGCTTCTACCGGAAAACAGCCGATTAGCCATTGTGAAGCTATGTGCATTCCTCAATGCAATCTCGCAGAAGGTGATCGTTCCAGAAATCATACCAATGCTAAGGAGTGATGTGGCGCAATGTCTTGTCAGTTTTGAGCTAGTGTTCCCACCATCCTTCTTCAATATCATGACGCACTTCCTAGTTCATCTAGTTGACGAGATTGTCATTCTGGGCCCCGTATTTCTACACAATATGTACCCCTTTGAGAGGTTCATGGGAGTCCTAAAGAAATATGTCCGTAACCGCGCTAGGCCAGAAGAAAGCATCTCCATGGGCCATCAAACATATGATGTCATTGGGTTTTGTGTTGAGTTTATTCCTGGCCTTAGGAAGATAGGTCTCCCTAAATCGCGGTATGAGGGGAGACTGACTAGAAAAGGCACGCTTGGAGGGGACTCAATAATATGCAGGGACAGATATTCTTGGTCTCAAGCACACTACACAGTTCTACAGAACTCTACCTTGGTGACCCCGTATGTCGATGAACACAAGAGCAGTCTGCGCTCCAAACACCCGGAGCAGTGCGACGACTGGATTACATGTGAACACATCAGAACTTTCAGCAGTTGGTTGGAAACACGTCTCGAGGTGACAACACTGTTTGTGATGAGCTGTACTCGTTGTCCAGGGGACCATCTTCGACTGTATTGACTTACAAAGGATACGAGATAAATGGGAATACATTTTACACGATCGCCCAAGATCAAAAGAGCACCAACCAAAACAGTGGTGTCCGCTTTGATGCAGCAACTGAGAGGGGAAAGGACACATATTATGGTCACATAGTAGACATATGGGAACTTGACTACGGACATGATTTTAAGGTCCCTTTGTTTAAGTGCAAATGGGCCAATTTGTCAGGAGGCGGGGTACAGGTAGACCCACAGTACAGAATGACAACAGTGGATCTGAACAATCTTGGGTACAGTGACGAACCGTTCGTCCTAGCAATTGATGTGGCACAGGTTATCTATGTGAAGGACATGTCTACCAAACCGAGAAAAAGAAAAGATAAGGAAGCGAATACATCATACGATCAGCCAAAGCGCCACATAGCTCTTTCAGGAAAAAGGGACATCGTGGGAGTGGAGGGCAAGATAGACATGTCTGAAGATTATGAAAAGTTTCATGAAATTCCTCCCTTCAAAGTCAAGGCTGACCCAAGCATCCTAATAAACGATAATGATTATCCATGGTTACGGCGCAATAAGCAAACGACACAAGCGAAGAAAAAGTGAAGACTTTCTCTCTACAACTATTTTGATGATGCCTTTGATCTAGATTATCACTGCAGTTACATGTGAAGAAATGAAATGCTTGTTGTAACAGACGAGTTTCCGTGTGAAATGATGATACCATGCCAATTTGCAACCTTATCGGAGTTCATTTGAAATGCTTTTCAATTTCCGGGTCTTATAGCTCAAAAAAGCAGTAAATGCATGAAAAATAACAAATGAAGTCAGAAAGGGTTGAGAATTGCTGATGTTGCTTTGAATGGTGCATTTTGAACACACAAGAAGTCTGGAGTTCAAATAAGTTCAAAAAAATGAAATCCCTTTGTAACAGATGAGCTTTCGTCCGAAACCCTGATACTACGAAAGAGACTGTCCATTTTGTACACGAAGTGCATCTAGTTTTTGCCGTAACCCTCTCAACTTTCTTGCACATGCTATGTGGGTGAAATGATGATACCAAGCCAATTTTCAACCTTTTCGGAGTTCATTTGAAATGCTTTTCAATTTCTGGGTCTTATAGCTCAAAAAATTAGTAAATGCATGAAAAATAACAAATGAAGTTAGAAAGGGTTGAAAATTGATGATGTTGCTTTGAATGGTGCATTTTGAACACACAAGAAGTCTGGAGTTCAAACAAGTTCAAAAAAATGAAATCCCTTTGTAACAGATGAGCTTTCGTCCAAAACCCTGATACTTCGAAAGAGATTGTCCGTTTTGTACACGAAGTGCATCTAGTTTTTGCCGTAACCCTCTCAACTTTCTTTCAGATGCTATGTGAGTGAAATGATGATAGCATGCCAATTTTCAACCTTTTCGGAGTTCATTTGAAATGCTTTTCAGTTTCCGTGTCTTATAGCTCAAAAAATTAGTAAATGCATGAAAAATAATAAAATTCATAAAACTATAATATTTGTTATGATCAACTAAAAAACTAAAATCAATTAAAATATTCTGTTATGATCAACTAAAAAAAAACTATAATATTCTTCAGTAGCAAAAAGAAGCAACAAAAAATCTTTTATAAAACTATAATAGTAAAAGGAATCAACTAAAAAGCTTTTATAAACCTCTAGTATTTTTGAAACTAAAATTATATAAAATTTATGCAACTTATATTAAAGTTATTCATAAAATAGCAGGAAAAAGAATCAGTCAAAAATCTATTTTTATGGTAAAGTTATTCATAAAACTAGTGATCCACCTACATTTATAAAAATTCAAATTTTAAAACTAATGGCACTAATAGAAAGTTTATAATTTTTGTGACCTAAAAGCAAAAAGAAATCACTAAAAAACTATAAGTATTTAGTTTTAAGTAGAAATAAAAAAAAAGAAAAAAGAAAAAAATGCCATCTACGGGACCTCCACGGCCTGAATACGACTAGAAACCCTACAATGGGCCAGGATTCAGGCCCGCAGAAGGCCCAATAGGCCCAACAGGCATGGCAAAGTAGAGATTAGGCCCGTAAGCCTGTAATAGAGAGGAGCTCGAGAGGGTGGCGGCAGCAAAGCTTATAAACCACCCCGAGCCCCTCTCAACTAGCGAGGTGGGACTAAACTTCCCACCGCACCATGCCAGCACAAGGCCTATGGTCCCGGTTTGTGCCACCAACCGGGACCATAGGTTGGCATTGGTCTCGGTTCATGGCACCAACCGGGACCAATGCCCACCTATGGTCCCGGTTCGTGCCACCAACCGGTACCATAGGCCTTTGTTTCCCGCCCTTTGGGCTGCCGAAAAGAGACCTTTGGACCCGGTTGGTGGCACCAACCGGGACCATAGGTGGGCATTGGTCCCGGTTGGTTCCACGAACCGACCATTGGTTTTGCTATATAAGTAGCACTTGTGAAAATTTCGCCAACTGCTCCCATTCCCCCCGACGCCGCCAGGCCGTTCCTCGTCATCGTCGCCGTCGCCGCCCCGAGCCCCTGCCCCGACGCCGTCGCCGCGCCCCTGACCTGCCATCGACGTCCTCTTCGCTGTCACCGTCGCCGTCACCGCCCCCGAGCCGCTCCTCCCCGAGCCCTCGCCGCGCGCGTACCACTCCCACGAGCCCGCCATCCTCGTCGCCGTCATCGTCGCCGGCCTCGTCGTCGTCCTCATCACCGGCCTCGTCGCCGTCCTGCCTCGAGCCCCCAGTGAGCCCCTTCCCATCCCGATCTGTGCACTGCCGCGGCTGCCGCCGCCCCTGTGCGATGCCGCCGCGCCGCCGCCCCTGTTTTTTGTATGTATGTACGTATATGGATGTATGTATGTACGTATATGGATGTATGTATGTATGGATGCATATGCATCTATATGGATGGATGTATGTGTATGTGTTCATAGTTTTTTTGTTCATAGTTTTCTTTTGTTCATAGTTTTTTGTTCATAGCATTTTTAGGCTGTATAGTTTTATTTTTGTTCAATGTTTATGTTTAGAAGAGGAGAGGAAAAAATTGTGTTGCAAAAGTAACATTTAAGGTTAGTTGATTTAGTGCATTTTAGGTTATTAGTTCTACTGTTAATGCAAAGGAAGAAAAGAGGAAGAAGGAAGAAGTAGAAAAAGAAGGAGAGGAAAAAGGAAAATAAGAAGAGGAAGAAGGAGAAGAAGAAGGAGAAGAAGAGGAGAGGAAGAAGTGGAGAAATAAATAAGAAGAGGAAAAAAGAAGAAAAAAAGAGGAGAAAAAGAAAGAAATAGAGGAGAGCCTCTATTCCTTTCTTCTTGTCCTCTTTTTTTTTCTTCTTTTTCTTCGATCTTCAACTCTATTCCTTTCTTCTTCTACTCTTTTTTTATTCCTCTTCCTCTTCTTATTTTTTATCGGGTATGTCGTTGTCGATATAACCCCTCCCCGATAACTTCGTCATGAGGGGGGGGATCAATAAATAATAGAACTAGTTAAACAAGTTTATTTTTAGTAAGTGCTTAGTAGTTGAACTAGTTGATTTAATAAAACTACTTTATTTTACTATAGAAGTAGTTTATTTTTAGTAAGTACTACTTTATTTTATTTATAGTAAGTGCTTAGTAGTTGAACTTGTTGATTTAATAAAACTACTTTATTTTACTATATATAGAAGTAGTTTATTTTTAGTAAGTACTACTTTATTTTATTTATAGTAAGTGCTTAGTAGTTGAACTAGTTGATTTAATAAAACTAATTTATTTTACTATATATAGAAGTAGTTTATTTTTAGTAAGTACTACTTTATTTTATTTATAGTAAGTGCTCAGTAGTTGAACTAGTTGATTTAATAAAACTACTTTATTTTACTATATATAGACGTAGTTTATTTTTAGTAAGTACTACCTTATTTTATTTATAGTAAGTGCTTAATTAGTAGTTGAACTAGTTGATTTAATAAAACTACTTTATTTCACTATAGAAGTAGTTTACTTTTAGCAAGAAAAAAACTAGAACTAGTTTATGTTTTTAGTTCAAGCAATTATTCCCGCATCGACGTCGACGATGCCTATCCCGCATCCTCGTCGTCGACTCGGCGGAGGAGGCCGGCTTGATCAGAGGGGCCATGTCCGGGACTGTGCTCCGCCAGGCTGGTATTGGGAGGTGCTACCTTCCGGGGGGCGTAGGTTGGTGAGGAGCCGGCCCGTCGTTGACCCGATCCTTGTTTGGTGGTGGTCGCGTGGGCCAGTGATGGTGCCGAGGCTTCCAGACACCGCGAAGGTGGTACGTCACCGTGTCAGCGAGGAGGACGAGCACGTCCGTCGCTACATGGTTGCGTTGGAGGGGCAGGTTCGACAATACCTGGCAGGTTCTTCAGGGATCTCATTGGAGCTATGATCCTGTGATGGTTCCTTCTCTTTGGGTGTCCACCGCCCGTGCCGATACCCGTCGGGCGCTACGGTTCTTGCTGTACTAGCGATGCTATATGTATGATAGTATTCGAGGTGTATTAGTGATAATATTCGACGATGTACGGACGCAAGAGATGATGTAGTTTTGCATATAATTGAATGCATCCTAATTTGAATACTACTTTATTTTGCGATTTGATTTTTCTTATTGAATGCTCAAATTGGAAAACTACTCCTGGACGATGAAATAATGATCTAACTTAGGTTTTTTAGTACATATATTTAATTGTAGACGTTTCATATTTGAATTATGAACATAGGAAATGTCGTACTCAGACGACGAATGTCTCCCTGGGGAGTGCGACTGGTGCCACGACGACCGAGGCCAGTGCGACAGTCCTCACCTGGACGAAGATTGGCGCTTCAGCATTAAGCTGGAGGAGACCTTCGATGTTGAAATGGTACGCAACGACGATAAGTGTTATTTTTTCGTAATTAAGCACGACTTCAAATATTTCAACGTGTACTTTTCATCTTTTACAATTCAACTAGCTTATTCCATGCCATGCAACACGGTATGTCTTGGAGAGGATGTGTTTTGAAGACCGTGAAAGTTTCAAAACAAAGAAAATTCACCTAAGGACCCATCATGGTGTGGATTTTGAAGTAAAGCTGTACAATTCTGAGAGCGTAACCCATTTTGGTTGCAAAAAATGGGAAGCACTTTGCAAGATGTATGGTTTTGATGAGGGTATGCTTGTAACCATGGATCTTGGTGATCTTGAAATCGAGCAAGACAATATGGACATTTGGGTCCTTGTTGATACACCTCCAATTCTACCGCTATGTGAGTTTCTCAAACATAGTTATTAGCTAATTTATATTGTTTATTTCAAAATAGTTGACAACTTATTTCCATTGACAGCTTATTTTCATTCTTCAAAGAATGTGCGGAAGATGGTAGACAAAACCAACTACACCGATGGCTCCGAATTAACTTATCAGGAGAAAAATCACTGGTCAGATTTTGTACTGATATTGAGAATTACAATATCTACAATCAAACTCCTCAACATTATGGTCAATACGTGCCACTAGTGCACATGTTGAACTACGGTAACTACCATGGAGATACCCTGGTAAGATTTTTTACTATTACGACATCCGTGCATCTTTTGCATACTTCTAAAACTATTACATCATTGCTAACTATGAAGTTATTACTATGTTTTTCAACAGAGAATCCCAGAGGATTGTGTGCCTCATTTGATGTATCAGAATGGCAGCCTTCGTGTTTTGAACGTATATCCAGGTCATCCTATGAATCTCAACTGTGCATACCAGATTTCTCAAAGAAGTGGAGACATGCTAATCAAAGAATGGAAAAAATGTATGGACAGCCGTAAGGAGGTTCTTGGAAGCAAAAGGAAGCGAAGCGCAAGAATTGGAGACATGATGATCTCCATTCTCCATAATGGAGAGTCAGGGTCTATATTGTTTTATGCTATTTTACCTTAAAGAGGGTATTACACTAGTAGAAAAGGGGGCTTTTGTCCCGGTTGGTAAGGGCCTTTATTCCCGGTTTTTGAACCGGGACTAAAGGGTCGTTACTAATGCCTCCCCCCTTTAGTCCCGGTTCTTACACGAACCGGGACTAAAGGCCGTCCACGTGGACGCAGCCTGGAGCTCCACCTTTAGTCCCGGTTGGTGTTACCAACCGGGACTAAAGGAAATTTTATGATTTTTTTTTGAATTTTTTTTTTGCGATTTTTTTAATTTTTTTATTTTCAAATTTCTGAATTATTTTAACCTCTAATTTCTAATCACCACCCCTCATCACTGCTCAATTTATCCTCTAATCTCTAATCACCCCTCATCATTCCAAATCATCTAACTTCCCGGACGGTCACCCATCCTCTCACTACTCCAGCCTGAGCATGCTTAACTTCGGATTCTATTCTCCCTCGTTTCCAAGTCTGCACTTGTTGTTTTCCTGACAATAGTAAGATGTCAATTCTATTAACCCTCAGGAATTTAGCTTGAGCATGAAGTGACACATTTCACTATTTGAGTTTGAAACTATTGTTTTAAAAAACAATTATTATTTAGTAACACTACTATTTCTGGAATAATTAGTTTGACCATTGTTTGACCACAGTTTGACCAGATTTGACCAAAATTCAAAAAAACTGAAATAATTATTTAGTAACACTAATATTCTAGAATAATTAGTTTGACCATTGTTTGACCACAGTTTGACCACAATTTGAATTTTTTTGAATTTTTTGCCTCTCCGGATCTTAAAAGCCCCGTATCTTTTTTTCTGTTAGGTTTTTGAGGATTTTGGAAATGTTTAACAAAGTTACCCCCGTTAAATTCGGATGTAACTTTTCGAGTAGATGATTTTTCATATAAAAAACTTTTTCATCCGAGTTCGTATGCAAAAGTTATGCCCATTTTAAGAAATTCCAGACAGATTTTGCAAATAAAGTCGAAATTCATATTTGTTAATTTTCCCAACAACTAGACCACATATCACATGTGAAACTTATTTTTTTTGACATTTCCATCATTTTCTTTTGTTTTTTCTAAAACTGAAAAGGCGGTCCGGGGTGGGGGGGGGGAGAGTTTGATGGGCCCTTTAGTACCGGTTCGTGCCATGAACCGGTACTAATGCCTCAAAGCCCATTAGTACCGGTTGGTGGCACCAACCGGACTAAAGGACTAACCTTTAGTCCCGGTTCGTGGCACCAACCGGGACTAAAGGGCCCAGGTGAACCGGGACTAATGCCTTAGCCGCACGAACCGAGACTAATGTGAATATTGCCCTGTGACGAAAGCCCTGTTTTGTACTAGTGCTCAGTCCTTCGGCTTTTTGTCGCATAACATCTGATCCATGTCTTTCAACTTGAAGTTGAGACTCAAGAAGCCGAACTGATTCAGGCAGCGAGTTCAAAGAGCTGGTGCCAACAGTAGTAGCCAATAACTCGAACACTACATCAAGACAGGACTTTCGGGTTGTCTCAGTGTCTTCAATACAGTTTTTATCAGCTTTCTTGGAGACCAACAGGGATGTCTCACTATCTTGAACCTTAGCTGCATTACTTTCTATACCATTGCATAACGGGGTACTGTTCTCCAATATTTTATCCGCATTCTAAAAGAGAAACAAACAAGCACATCACAGGTTTACAATGTAGTATATCAAACTCATTTTGGTAAACCAGTTCAGTAGTAAGGTGGACAGGATAACAACATGAAACAAACATATATCTATGTAGTATGGTCACTGTATGGTCTATATCATTCTATTTTATGTTGCCAAATCAAGATAGATACAGTTCGAATCATATCTATTTAAGACAAAGCAGCTTAGACAGAATATAAGTGTGGGAAACTACACATCAATAACAACACTTGTAAGGTGCATGGCATGAGAATATAACTGTTTATTCAATTGAAACTGAAATCAACATAGAGCAAGTTACAACAGCAAACACGTTAAAGAAACAGGTTTAAAACATACCTGTTGCGCCATTGGAGTTTCAATTGCATCCTTCAAATTTGAAATTAGTTGGTATGAGTAAATACAGTGATGCAGGAGCAAAGTAGTATGAACCATAGCTACGGAACCTGACCTGAGAACAATTCTTCTTCTGCTTTAAGCGTTGACTTGGGGTTCGGAGTGGTGGTCCTCGTGCTTTGGGCACTGCAGTTGCCTTACTAACTGCTCGTGTTTAGGTGCTCTGTGGAGGAGACGGTGTTGTGTCAACAGGAACTGGGTTACTATCTGCTGGGGTTGGGGTTAGAAGGGGTGTAGCTGGTTCTCTGTCCAGCTGCGTAGGGGTACAATCTGCGTGAGTCTGGGTTATGTGTGGTGGGGCTGGTTCGTGGGCAAGTACAACCGTGGTTCTATCTCCATCGATAGGTAGCACGATCTTTTCTGAAGACTGTGTTTTTACTCCCAGAGATACTGCCATCACCCCCTCCAATTGAAATGGCTGATAAACAACAAAATTAATTGAATGTACAAACATTGTAAGATAGGCAGGTGCAATGGATAGTAGGGAAGAAAACAGGGCATGAAATAATTCACATTTATGTTGTCTAACCAAACAGAATAGCAGGACATAATTTCACATATATGATGGCTAATTAAACAGGATAGCATGACACAATTTCACATGTATGATGGCTAACTAAACAGGATAGAATGACATACTTCAAAATATGATGACTATGTAAACAGGATGACATGATATAACTATACGATGTGTCTATTGAAGTGGTTGGCATGCCATAAACCACAAACATGTCGTCGATGGAAACATGATGTCATGATATAATTCACGGATAGAATGACATAATTCAAAATATGATGACTATGTGAACAGGATGAGATGATATAACTATATTATGTCTTTAGAAAATGGGTTGGCATGCCATAATTCAGATACATGCTATCTATGTAAACATCATGGCATGATATAATTCAAATATATGATTTATATACTAAGGAAGTGAGCAGAGGGCAATCGCGTATATGATGTGTCAACTAAGGAGATGGCATTCAATATCGTGTATATGATGTAAAAAACTAAGCATTGCAATACAACATATGCATGATATGAGTAATATAACCCTGCCAAGTTTGAGCATACACCTCAGGGGGATAATAGGACTAGTCATCTGCCTCTGAATCCTCCTCTGAAGAGGTATCTGTAACCAACAAGATATCTGCTTCACCAGGTAGCATTGTCTGCTCTGAAGACCTTGTTTTCACTCCATATTTCTCCATCACCAATTCAAATGGCCGATGCACAGGAAGAGCAGTTGAATATACAAACATTGTCGACAAAAGCAATCAGAAATACAAAAAAAGGACGGCATGATATAATTCACATATATGACGCTTGGCTAAACAGCATGGCATTGCATAATTCACATATATAATGCCTTGCAACAAGATAGCATTGCATAATTCACATATATAATGTCTTGCAAAAAGATGGCATTGCATAATTCACATATATGGTAATTAGACACTAAACAGGTGGCATTCACACAAAGCATGTCTAAACTAAGCAAATGACATAGCAATGCAAGATACCATACGCACGATATGAGCAACATAACCCTGCCAAGTTAGAGCATGCACCTCGGGGGGGGGGGGAATAGGACTGGTCATCTGTCTCTGAAACCTCCTCTGAGGAGCTATCTATAACCAGCAAGACATGCACTTCGTCAGATAGCATTGTCTGCTCTGAAGACCTTGTTTCCACTCCAGATTTTTCCATGACCGTGCCGAATGGCTGATGCACAGGAAGAGTAATTGAATGTACTAAATTGTTGACAAATTTAACACGTAATAAAAAAATGATGTCATGATATAATTCACATATAAGATGACTGGCTAACCAGGGTGGCATTGCAAAATTCTCATATATGATGCCTGGCTAAACAAGATGGCATTGCATGATTCACATATACGATAAAGAAACTGTAACACCCTGAGAATCATGCTACAGTAACCCCCTGTGATTAAGCTAATCATGTTGCTAAACAGGGCTTGATCACATTTGAACCACACCCCTGTCAAACTCCTAGTTCAAACTTCAAATATAATTAAAGTGAAAAATAAAAGTTTTCAAAAACTCAAACAAAAATGTTCTGTGGGTGCTAAATAATACACTGGCAATTATGGTGGAGAAAACTCCTTTTTATAAAATGCCTAAATACTTTAAATGAAATAAAACAGAAAAGGAAATAAACAAATAAGAAGAAAACAGAAAACAGAAACAGTCAGAGAAAAGAAAAAAAAAGGGGGAGCAGGCCTTCCCCCCCACTGGACCCGTGGCCCATCTGCACCGAACCCCCCCGGCCCAAACAGGGCCGCACCCCCGCGCCCCCGGCCCCGCCCACCTCCTCCCTCGCCCCTTCCCTGTTCCCCCGACCCGGTCGGAACAGGGGCGCGCTGCCGCCGCACCACCTCGCCGGCGGTGAACCCCACGAGAGGATAAGGGCGCCAGCGGCCCCCGCTCCCTCGGGCCTCTCTCCCACTCACCCCGCTCACTCCCTCGGCCTCTGCGCCTCTCCCCCGGATCTGCACCGCTCCCCTCTTCCCCACGCCCAACGCGCTCGCCGCCGTTCCCGTCGTTCTCGCGGCCACCGTGCCCCACTCGCCACCTCGCCGTGTCGTACGACGTCGCTGCCCTCGACTACACCCCCTCCGCCTCTCCGTCGAAGCTCGGAGCCACTACAACGACCTCTCCGAGCTCGCCTTCATCTTCGGACGCCGGCGACCCCCTTCTTCCCCGGCGACGACCTGCTGCTACTAAGCCACCCACGGGCCTTTCTTGCGCTGCGCGGTGAGCTCCTCTACCTCCTCCCCCTCTCCGTTAGCTCGCTCGCGCTCCGTAGCTGCTTCCCCGCGCGCGCCCGAACGCCACGCCGCGGAGCTCGCCGCCGGCGTGTCTCCGGTGACCAAATGGTCACGGGCTCAAGCTCACAGCGCTCCCCACCGCACGTAGAAGCTCCCCAGCCCCTCCGCTTGCTCGACCGCCTGCCGTAGCCCTGTTCTGTCGGGCACCCGTGCGCGCCGCCGCCTCCGCCGCTCGCCGGCGCCGATTCCGGCCGAGTCCGGCGAAGCCCCGGCCACCCCTGGATGCGGCGCTGCGAGTTCTTTCGAATGGGCCTAGCCCCGTTCCTCCCCGAGCCCCGTAGCGCAATTCCGGCCAACTCCGGCGAGGGACCGCCGCGGTTTTGGTCGCCGGAGTTGCGCCGGCGCCGGCCGCCGACGTGGCACACCTGGGGCCACCCCCTGGGTCACTGCCAGTGGCCCCCACGGGCCCCAGTTGACTGGGTTGACCCAGTCAACTGCTGACTGGGCAGGCCCAGTCACTGACATGCGGGCCCCGCCGCAAAAATTAAAAAAAGAAAATGTTTTATAAATAAAAATAATTAGATTAATTAATCTCTCACTGACAGGTGGGCCCAGTAGTTAATTAACTAAAAACTAATTAGTTTAATCCTCTGTTAACCCACTGTCTATGACAGGTGGGTCCCCCTTGTCAGTTTGACCAGTCAACCCGGACTGTTGACCGCTGACGTCACTCATACGTCATGCTGACGTCATATCCCTTTTTCTGTTAATTAAATAATTCCAGAAATTCAAATAAACTTTGAAAATTCATATCTTTTAAACCGTAACTCGGATGAAAATGTTTTCTATATGAAAGTTGCTCAGAACGACGAGACGAATCCGGATACGCAGTCCGTGTGTCCACCACACCTCCCTAACCTATCGAACTCGCAACTTTCCCCCTCCGGTCCTTCTGTCCGAAAACGCAAAACATCGAGAATACCTCCCGGATGTTCCCCCCCTTCACCGGTACCACCTACTGTCGCGTTAGGACACCCCTAGCACCGCTCACTGTCATGTCACGCATCGTCATGCTTATGTTTGCATTGTATTTACTGTTTCTTCCCGCTCTTCTCTCCGGTAGACTACGAGACCGACACTGCTGCTGCCTAGTTCGACTACGGAGTCGACGACCCATCCTACTTGCCAGAGCAACCAGGCAAGCCCCCCCCTTGATCACCAGATATCGCCTACTCTCCTCTATACTGCTTGCATTAGAGTAGTGTAGCATGTTACTGCTTTTCGATATCCTATTCTGATGCATAGCCTATCCTTGCTACTACTGTTGATACCTTTACCTGCAATCCTACATGCTTAGTATAGGATGCTAGATTTCCATCAGTGGCCCTACCTTCTTGTCCGTCTGCTGTGCTTTACTATAGGGCCGTGATCACCTGGGCGGTGATCGTGTGGGTTGCTAGGTCTGCTCGCGGCCGCGTTCGCAACGTGCAGGTGTGCATAGGGCGATGGGCCCAGACCCCTGCGCGCTTAGGATTAGACCGGCGTGCTGACCGCTCTGTTGTGCTTAGGTGGGGCTGCGACGCGTTGATCTTACGAGGCCGGGCATGACCCAGAAAAGTGTGTCCGGCCAATTGGGATCGAGCGTGTTGGGTTATGTGGTGCACCCCTGCAGGGAAGTTTATCTATTCGAATAGCCGTGTCCCTCGGTAAAAGGACGACCCGGAGTTGTACCTTGAGCTTATGACAACTAGAACTGGATACTGAATAAAATACACCCTTCCAAGTGCCAGATACAACCCGGTGATCGCTCTCTAACAGGGCGACGAGGAGGGGATTGCCGGGTAGGATTATGCTATGCGATGCTACTTGGAGGACTTCACTCTATTCTCTTCTATATGCTGCAAGATGGAGATGACCAGAAGCGTAGTCTTCGACAGGACTACCTATCCCCCTTTTAATTCTGGCATTCTGCAGTTCAGTCCACTGATATGCCCCTTTACACATATACCCATGCATATGTAGTGTAGCTCCTTGCTTGCGAGTACTTTGGATGAGTACTCACGTTTGCTTCTCTCCCTCTTTCCCCCTTCCTATCTATCTGATTGTCGCAACCAGATATTGGAGTCCAGGAGCCAGACGCCACCGTCGACGACGACTCCCACGGCACTGGAGGTGCCTACTACTACGTGCAGGCCGCTGACGACGACCAGGAGTAGTTAGGAGGTCCCAGGCAGGAGGCCTTGCCTCTTCGATCGTTGCTACTTTTGTGCTAGCCTTCTTAAGGCAAAACTTGTTTAACTTATGTCTGTACTCAGATATTGTTGCTTCCGCTGACTCGTCTGTGATCGAGCACTTGTATTCGAGCCCTCGAGGCCCCTGGCTTGTATTATGATGCTTGTATGACTTATTTATGTTTTAGAGTTGTGTTGTGATATCTTCCGTGAGTCCCTAATCTTGGTCGTACACATTTGCGTGCATGATTAGTGTACGGTCAAATCGGGGGCGTCACAAGTTGGTATCAGAGCCGACTGCCTGTAGGAATCCCCCTTTCCGCACTCCTTGGCCGAAGTCGAGTCTAGACATTACAAAAACTTTTACTAACATGGCTGTGTGTCTTACGGGCCCACGTCGCCATTGGGTGGTACTAGGATCTTTTACTCCTCGACCTTTACTCTGGGACTCTGAACTCTCTTCTACTCGGGTTAAACGAATTTACTAACTCTAACACTAGGATCCCGTGACCGCGTTCACCCCAAAGATGGATAAGCCATAGTTGTTTCTTAGAATAGTATTTTGAACAATTCACACACTGTCAATTGACTCCTTTGAAACGTCTTTGCTTTCAGATGGAACCCTCGAGGCAGGTCGTGCGCCACACGACGGCCATTGGTGCCTCGGGATCACCTGCGGTGCTAGCTGAGATGATGACCTATCTGGGTTATCGCTGGCACCCTGAGTACACCGTCTACGAGGAGTACCAGGACTTTAACCAGGAGCAGTACCGTGCCATCGTCCACCTCTACTCTCGGGAGTACGACTCCACTACTGTGCTGCACACCGCACATGGTGTTGGTGTGACCATCGATATGGCTGTCCACGATGCAGCCTATGCTGCTCTGACACGTCTTCGTGGAGAGTATCGGGAGTTGGACACCTCCCCTTTCAGGCACATTGCTATCGCCTCTGATGTTGGTGCGGAGGGATACTATATTGCTGCCTACTCCACTGTCACCCGGGAGCCCTTCTACCATCAGCACCTGGTTCTGCATGCTGATGGGCTGGATCGAGCTAACCGAGCTCTTCGCCATGAGATGTACACCACCCGTCAGCACCTTTACCGTGCTCTGACGCTACTGCACCCCTTTGTCCGGTCTGGACAGGTACCGCGTACTGCGATCTACCCAGCCAGGACCGTGATGCCCCACGGTGTTGGTTGGCCAGAGGTGGGAGGCTACTCTCCCGCACTTGGTCCTCTTCTGCCACCTGAGCGTCGGGCTCTACACTTGAGTATCCGCGGCCCCCAGTCTGCTGACGTCGAGGGCTATCCGTTGCCTCACTACCAGCTGCCGGGCTACGATTACCTCCACAGTACCTCTTGGGACTGATGTAGGCTTGATTGTAGTATTAGTTGCAGTCGCCGCGAGCCTGTGTGCCGCCTATGATGTTTTAGTCTATGTACTGAACTCTGTGTACTGAACTCTATGCATGACCCCTTTTGTAAACTATGCCGACTACTATGTAGTAGCTATCGTGCTCCTTTCAATTATGCATGTTTCATCATGAATGATTCTTGTCATTGCAAATTTTCTCAATGCTGAACTACCCCTGTTATATATTAGCAGGATGGTTAGACCAGGTGGTCGTGGTCGTGGTGGCGATGCCCCACCACCACCTGAGTACATGGCTGGTATGATCCAACAGTTCGAACTGAACCGCCAATTCATGGAAAATATGATGGCTCAGTTTCCTCGCCCCAATATGAACCAGCAGCCAGCCCAAGTGACTCTTCAAGATTTCATACGCCTCAACCCAACCATCTACCGCAGCTCAACTCAGCCTTTGGATGCTGATGACTGGCTCCGTGACATCACCTATGAGATGGAGTCTGCTGATGTAGCCCCTGCCAGCTATGTCAACTTTGCTTCCTTCTTTCTGAAGGGACCCGCAGCTCAATGGTGGGACAGCCACAGGCGTACTCTGCCAGCTGGAACAATCATCACCTGGCCAGACTTCCAAGCTGCTTTCCGTGCCCGCTTCATTCCTCAGGGAGTCATGGACCGGAAGAAGCGTGAGTTCCGCAACCTCACCCAAGGCAACAAAACTGTTGAAGCTTATCAGCGGGAGTTTCTGGACTTGTCCCGCTATGCTGAAGAAGACATTGCAACTGATGCACGCAGACAGGAGAAGTTCCGAGATGGACTACAAGCTGACATCAAGCTCGCACTTCTAGTGCATGACTTCGCCGATTTCGCCACCTTGGTGAATAAGGCCATCAATGTGGAGACTGGTCTGCAGGAATACCAGAGCTCTCAGAGGCGCAACCGTGACACGGGCTCATCTTCGGGCTCGCCCTCACAGAAGCGTAAGATATGGATCCCAAACAGCATGTATCGTCCAAATGCACCTGCTCCCAGGAAATCTTATGCTGCACCGCGTCTGCCTCCTCCACCATCTAAGCAGTCAAAGCTACCAGCTCCCCCACCTGGGGCTCCTGTTCCCACTCCCGATAATGGTCTGTGCTTCAAGTGTGGTCAACCGGGTCACTTTGCCAGGAACTGCTATCAGAACCAGAATCAACTGGCCCTTCCAGCAGCTGGCCGTGGTAACAACCAGCCCCGCAACAACAATGCTAAGTCTCATGGTCGCGCTCATGCCAACCACGTTGATCTCAGCGAAGCTCAAGACCAGCCTGCTACTGTGATGGGTACACTCCTCGTAAATTCAGTACCAGCATCCGTTTTATTTGATACAGGAGCATCCCATTCATTCATATCTGCAGAATTTGCATTCCTGCATGGCATTAATTACGAAGAGATAAACACTCCGCTAGTGGTACACACCCCTGCGGGCCAATGTCAAACCACTATGGTTAGTCACGATGTTACTGTTGAAATTGAAGGACTGGAATTTCTTGTCTCTCCCATCGTACTGAAGTCCTGTAGCATTGATCTCGTTCTGGGAATGAATTGGTTAAAAGCGCATACTGCTTCAATCGTTTGCACCACTAAGACCGTCTATCTGCTACACCCTTCAGATGAGATAGTTACTTACCAAGCCCATCTGGTGCAAAATGCCGAGGCAAGGCTCTATGCATTGAATGCATTGAACGCTGCACCACTCGAGGGCATTGAAAACATTCCCGTCGTGCGTGAATTCCTCGACGTCTTCCCTGAAGAACTTCCAGGGATTCCCCCTGCTAGAGCTGTCGAATTCATCATCGACTTGAAACCAGGCACCACTCCTATAGCAAAGCGACCCTACAAAATGCCGCCGCATGAACTCCTTGAGCTTAAGGAGGAAATCGACAAGTCTCTTCGCAAAGGATTCATTCGCCCAAGTTGCTCTCCTTGGGGAGCACCTTCTCTCTTTGTCAAGAAGAAGGATGGGACAAACCGGTTAGTTCAAGACTACCGTCCTATAAACCAAGCTACCATTCAGAATAAATACCCTCTTCCTCGGATCAATGATCTGTATGATCAACTGGCGGGTTCGTCAGTGTTCTCTAAGCTCGACTTGAGGTTGGGCTACCACCAGATCCGTGTTCGCGAAGAGGATATCCCAAAGACCGCCTTCGTGACTCGCTATGGTTCATACGAGTACACCGTCATGTCTTTCGGTTTAACCAATGCTCCAGCCACCTTCTCTCGTCTGATGAACTACATATTCATGGATTACCTCGACAAGTTCGTCGTGGTTTATCTGGATGATATCCTGGTATTCTCCAAGAACGAAGAAGAACATGCTGAACATCTTCGTCTTGTGCTGGAAAAACTACGAGAACATCAACTATATGCCAAGTTCTCTAAATGTGAATTCTGGCTACCGGAAGTAACCTATCTGGGGCATGTCATCTCTAAGGATGGTATTGCCGTCAACCCCGAGCGAGTTCAGGCTATTCTTGATTGGACTCCTCCCAAGAACGTTAAGCAAGTCAGAAGTTTTCTCGGTCTCGCCAGCTATTGCCGTCGATTCGTCGAGAACTTCTCTAAGATCGCCAGGCCTCTGACTAACCTGTTGCATAAGGGTGTCAAGTTCCAATGGACAGACAAATGTCAGGAAAGTTTCCAGGCACTCAAAGACAAGTTGACTTCTGCCCCAGTTCTAGCTCCACCTGATACTAAGAAGGACTTCGTCATTTACTGCGACGCTTCCCGTCAAGGATTAGGCTGTGTCCTAATGCAAGACCGCAAAGTGATTGCTTATGCCTCTCGACAATTGCGCCCTCACGAAGAGAACTACCCAGTTCACGACCTCGAACTTGCTGCTGTCATTCATGCGTTGAAGCAGTGGTGACATTACCTTCTCGGTAATCGTTGCGAGATCTTCACCGACCACCAAAGTCTGAAGTATCTGTTTACTCAGCCAGATCTGAACCTCCGCCAGCAGAGATGGATGGAGCTTGTTGCAGACTTTGACTTGGGTATTTCCTATACGCCAGGCAAGGCTAATGTAATGGCTGATGCCTTGAGCCGCAAGTCTTACTGCAACCACCTTCAGGTTCACAAAGTTCAGCCCTCGCTTGTTGAAGAATTTAGGAAGCTGAACCTCTATATTGTTCCTCCGGGTGCACTCGCTCCCCTCCTAAGGAGTTTCGCAAGATGAACCTCCACGTTGTTACCCAAGGTTCCCTCAATACCCTAGTTGCTAAACCAGATCTCGAGGACAGCATCAAAAGGCTACAGAAGTATGACTCTGAAGCCGACAAGATTAAGCGCTACCTCGCAGAAGGAAAGCCCTCATTCTTCACCATTGCTGAAGATGGCACCTTATACTTCAAGGGCCGCCTAGTGGTGCCTTGTACAGAGAAAAACCTGGATATGACACAGGAAGTTATGAAAGAAGCTCATGATACGCCTCTGTGTATCCATCCTGGTAGTACAAAGATGTATCAAGACATCCGACAGAGATTCTGGTGGTCTAATATGAAGCAAGACATTGCTCGTTATGTTGCTGAGTGTGACGTTTGCCGTCGTATCAAAGCAGAACATCAAAGGCCTGCTGGAACACTGCAACCTATCTCTATTCCTGAATGGAAATGGGACCATGTTGAGATGGACTTCGTCACTGGATTTCCCAAATCACAGAAAGGTAATGATGCTATTCTTGTCGTCATTGACCGGCTTTCGAAAGTTGCACATTTCCTGGCAGTCAAAGAAACGATCACTGCTAGCCAGTTGGCAACGCTCTATATGTCCAGGATTGTTTCACTCCACGGTATTCCATTGGTTATCAGTTCAGACCGTGGTAGCTTATTCACTTCAAGATTCTGGGCAAGTTTCCAAGAAGCTATGGGAACTCATCTGTCATTCAGTACTGCGTTTCATCCTCAATCGCAAGGACAAGTTGAACGCGTCAACCAAGTTCTCGAAGACATGCTTCGAGCTTGCGTTATTTCCTTCGGCAAGAAATGGGAGGAATCTCTCCCGTATGCTGAGTTCTCTTATAATAATAGCTATCAAGCTAGTCTGAAGATGGCCCCCTTCGAAGTGTTATATGGACGAAAGTGCCGAACCCCTCTGAACTGGTCAGAAACTGGGGAACGTCCACTCTTCGGTCCGGATATTATCCAAGATGCCGAAGAACAAGTCCGCATTATTCGCGAGAATCTCAAGACTGCTCAGTCATGTCAGAAGAGTCAGTATGACCGTCATCATAAAGACATGGTCTATCAACCTGGCGAAAAGGCTTATCTTCGAGTCACACCTATGAAGGGTGCTCACCGCTTCGGGATCAAGGGCAAACTAGCTCCTCGCTATATTGGCCCATTCACTATTCTCGAAAGGCGTGGAAAAGTGGCATACCAACTGGAACTACCGCCGAACCTTTCTCAGGTTCACGATGTGTTCCATGTGTCACAGCTCCGCCGATGCTTCAAGGATCCAATCCGAGCTGTGGATCATGAAGTGCTCGAATTGCAGCAAGACCTCTCCTATAAGGAGCATCCGGTCCGCATTCTCGACCAAGCTGAACGCCGCACACGTCAGAAGGCGATCAAGTTTCTCAAAGTCCAGTGGTCGCACCATTCTGAAGATGAGGCCACTTGGGAACGAGAGGATCGTCTGCGCGAAGAATACCCCGCACTGTTTCCTTCTACCTCCTAAATCTCGGGACGAGATTTCTTGTAGTGGAGGAGATTTGTAACACCCTGAGAATCATGCTACAGTAACCCCCTGTGATTAAGCTAATCATGTTGCTAAACAGGGCTTGATCACATTTGAACCACACCCCTGTCAAACTCCTAGTTCAAACTTCAAATATAATTAAAGTGAAAAATAAAATTTTTCAAAAACTCAAACAAAAATGTTCTGTGGGTGCTAAATAATACACTGGCAATTATGGTGGAGAAAACTCCTTTTTATAAAATGCCTAAATACTTTAAATGAAATAAAACAGAAAAGGAAATAAACAAATAAAAAGAAAACAGAAAACAGAAACAGTCAGAGAAAAGAAAAAAAGGGGGAGCAGGCCTTCCCCCCCCACTGGACCCGTGGCCCATCTGCACCGAACCCCCCCCGGCCCAAACTGGGCCGCACCCCCGCGCCCCCGGCCCCGCCCACCTCCTCCCTCGCCCCTTCCCTGTTCCCCCGACCCGGTCGGAACAGGGGCGCGCTGCCGCCGCACCACCTCGCCGGCGGTGAACCCCGCGAGAGGATAAGGGCGCCAGCGGCCCCCGCTCCCTCGGGCCTCTCTCCCACTCACCCCGCTCACTCCCTCGGCCTCTGCGCCTCTCCCCCGGATCCGCACCGCTCCCCTCTTCCCCACGCCCGACGCGCTCGCCGCCGTTCCCGTCGTTCTCGCGGCCACCGTGCCCCACTCGCCACCTCGCCGTGTCGTACGACGTCGCCGCCCTCGACTACACCCCCTCCGCCTCTCCGTCGAAGCTCGGAGCCACTACAACGACCTCTCCGAGCTCGCCTTCATCTTCGGACGCCGGTGACCCCCTTCTTCCCCGGCGACGACCTGCTGCTACTAAGCCACCCACGGTCCTTTCTTGCGTCGCGCGGTGAGCTCCTCTACCTCCTCCCCCTCTCCGTTAGCTCGCTCGCGCTCCGTAGCTGCTTCCCCGCGCGCGCCCGAACGCCACGCCGCGGAGCTCGCCGCCGGCGTGTCTCCGGTGACCAAATGGTCACGGGCTCAAGCTCACAGCGCTCCCCACCGCACGTAGAAGCTCCCCAGCCCCTCCGCTTGCTCGACCGCCTGCCGTAGCCCTGTTCCGTCGGGCACCCGTGCGCGCCGCCGCCTCCGCCGCTCGCCGGCGCCGATTCCGGCCGAGTCCGGCGAAGCCCCGGCCACCCCTGGATGCGGCGCTGCGAGTTCTTTCGAATGGGCCTAGCCCCGTTCCTCCCCGAGCCCCGTAGCGCAATTCCGGCCAACTCCGGCGAGGGACCGCCGCGGTTTTGGTCGCCGGAGTTGCGCCGGCGCCGGCCGCCGACATGGCACACCTGGGGCCACCCCCTGGGTCACTGCCAGTGGCCCCCACGGGCCCCAGTTGACTGGGTTGACCCAGTCAACTGCTGACTGGGCAGGCCCAGTCACTGACATGCGGGCCCCGCCGCAAAAATTAAAAAAAATAAAATGTTTTATAAATAAAAATAATTAGTTTAATTAATCTCTCACTGACAGGTGGGCCCAGTAGTTAATTAACTAAAAACTAATTAGTTTAATCCTCTGTTAACCCACTGTCTATGACAGGTGGGTCCCCCTTGTCAGTTTGACCAGTCAACCCGGACTGTTGACCGCTGACGTCACTCATACGTCATGCTGACGTCATATCCCTTTTTCTGTTAATTAAATAATTCCAGAAATTCAAATAAACTTTGAAAATTCATATCTTTTAAACCGTAACTCGGATGAAAATGTTTTCTATATGAAAGTTGCTCAGAACGACGAGACGAATCCCGATACGCAGTCCGTGCGTCCACCACACCTCCCTAACCTATCGAACTCGCAACTTTCCCCCTCCGGTCCTTCTGTCCGAAAACGCAAAACATCGGGAATACCTCCCGGATGTTCCCCCCCTTCACCGGTACCACCTACTGTCGCGTTAGGACACCCCTAGCACCGCTCACTGTCATGTCACGCATCGTCATGCTTATGTTTGCATTGTATTTACTGTTTCTTCCCGCTCTTCTCTCCGGTAGACTACGAGACCGACACTGCTGCTGCCCAGTTCGACTACGGAGTCGACGACCCCTCCTACTTGCCAGAGCAACCAGGCAAGCCCCCCCCTTGATCACCAGATATCGCCTACTCTCCTCTATACTGCTTGCATTAGAGTAGTGTAGCATGTTACTGCTTTTCGATATCCTATTCTGATGCATAGCCTATCCTTGCTACTACTGTTGATACATTTACCTGCAATCCTACATGCTTAGTATAGGATGCTAGATTTCCATCAGTGGCCCTACCTTCTTGTCCGTCTGCTGTGCTTTACTATCGGGCCGTGATCACCTGGGCGGTGATCACGGGTATATACTTATATATTATATACATGGCACATGTGATGACTAAAGTCGGGTCGGCTCGTAGGAGTACCCGCAAGTGGATCTTTGTGGCGGAGCGACAGGGCAGGTTGAGACCGCCTAGGTGAGAGGTGGGCCTGGCCCTGGTCGGCGTTCGCGGATACTTAACACGCTTAACGAGATCTTGGTATTTGATCTGAGTCTGGCCATTTGGTCTATACGCACTAGCCATCTACGCGGGAGTAGTTATGGGTATCCCGGCGTCGTGGTATCAGCCAAAGCCTTCGTGACGTCAGCGACTGAGTGGCGCGCGCCGTGTTGGACCGCTTTGACGTAACCGCCGTGATCGTGTGGGTTGCTAGGTCTGCTCGCGGCCGCGTTCGCAACGTGCAGGTGTGCATAGGGCGATGGGCCCAGACCCCTGCGCGCTTAGGATTAGACCGGCGTGCTGACCGCTCTGTTGTGCTTAGGTGGGGCTGCGACGCGTTGATCTTACGAGGCCGGGCATGACCCAGAAAAGTGTGTCCGGCCAATTGGGATCGAGCGTGTTGGGTTATGTGGTGCACCCCTGCAGGGAAGTTTATCTATTCGAATAGCCGTGTCCCTCGGTAAAAGGACGACCCGGAGTTGTACCTTGAGCTTATGACAACTAGAACTGGATACTGAATAAAATACACCCTTCCAAGTGCCAGATACAACCCGGTGATCGCTCTCTAACAGGGCGACGAGGAGGGGATTGCCGGGTAGGATTATGCTATGCGATGCTACTTGGAGGACTTCACTCTATTCTCTTCTATATGCTGCAAGATGGAGATGACCAGAAGCGTAGTCTTCGACAGGACTAGCTATCCCCCTTTTAATTCTGGTATTCTGCAGTTCAGTCCACTGATATGCCCCTTTACACATATACCCATGCATATGTAGTGTAGCTCCTTGCTTGCGAGTACTTTGGATGAGTACTCACGTTTGCTTCTCTCCCTCTTTCCCCCTTCCTATCTATCTGATTGTCGCAACCAGATATTGGAGTCCAGGAGCCAGACGCCACCGTCGACGACGACTCCCACGGCACTGGAGGTGCCTACTACTACGTGCAGGCCGCTGACGACGACCAGGAGTAGTTAGGAGGTCCCAGGCAGGAGGCCTTGCCTCTTCGATCGTTGCTACTTTTGTGCTAGCCTTCTTAAGGCAAAACTTGTTTAACTTATGTCTATACTCAGATATTGTTGCTTCCGCTGACTCGTCTGTGATCGAGCACTTGTATTCGAGCCCTCGAGGCCCCTGGCTTGTATTATGATGCTTGTATGACTTATTTATGTTTTAGAGTTGTGTTGTGATATCTTCCCGTGAGTCCCTGATCTTGGTCGTACACATTTGCGTGCATGATTAGTGTACGGTCAAATCGGGGGCGTCACAGAAACTAAACAGATGGCATTGACACAAAGCATGTCTAAACTAAGCAGATGACATCTTTGATGTATACAGTAAGCAATGCAAGGCACCATGTGCATGATATTACCCACATCAGCATGCCAAGTTAGAGCGAAGACATCATGGGGTAAATAGGAGTGGTCTTCTGCTTCTGAATCCCCCTCAGAACAGTTATCTTCCTCTTGATTACGATCCGAAATGGGTGGAGGGGGGCTGCCTTTGCGCCCACCATGGAGCGACGTCTGCATGAAATTTTATTGCCACGCAAGGCTCGTCTCTTTTGCTCTACATGTTCAGTTCCATTGTGTACAATAACTGACATGCATAGGAATAAAACATAGTGAGATTATGTAAGGAGTGCATGCACAAATCCAGAGTGATGGTAGCAAACTGTGGATAGACCCAAAACAAATGGTAGCAGGCAGATAATAGCTTTAGTTAAAAATAAAGATAATAGCTCCTTTAATGTTTGTTTGCACCCAACATGAAACTGATAGTAGACACCCGAGATTAACCAGATAGTAGACAGATAGTACTGATTGCTACCCCAATATGTACCCCACAACCATTTAAAAACTCAAGTTTCAGCATAAGTTTGGACCTGAGTCGGAGTCTAATAGGTGAACACGACGATAAAGTAGCATGTCATCATATTAAGCAATGCATAACGTAAGCAGACACGGAAGAGTGCGACCTCTCTTGCGGACCCGTGTAGTCCTCAAGGTCATCTGCTCAGTTGATGATGGTAATGCAGTTGTCGTGGCTGCCGGCGGTGGGGAAGAAGATCTGAGGCTGCGAAAGACAGTCTGGAGAGCGGATCCCTGATGTGGTGAACCCTTCTGTCGTTGGAGCAGCTGAGCTGGGGTGGAACACAGCACCGCAGGAGCAGGACAAACCACCCAAGGTTTTCTTTGACACATATCTGTAACAGATGTAATTGTGTAAGGGCTTGTTTGAATTTGAGGATTCTAACAATGCAGGGATAGGAAATAGACAGGAATAGGATAGGAATGCACGTGCAAAACAGAGAATTTAAAAACACAGGATTTCTGCCAATCTGGGTGTTTGGTTCACAAGAATTGGAAGATAACAGGATGCAAAGAAGCATGGTGAGATTAAGTCAAACCACAAGAAGTGTACAACCTCTTTGGCGAAGCGATGTCGATCTCAGCGTGATTGGGTTGGCCGGTGAGGATGCTACGGCTGACTTGGCTGTCAGAGGAGGGGAAGAAGATCTTAGGCGTCTGGAGATAGAGCCCGAGGTACTGCTCCGCTGTGATGGAGGGTTTCGTCGTTGGAGTAGCTCCGGTGAGTTGTATGACGCCGAGGCTGAAGCAGGACAAGAGAGACAACGTTAACCTGAGTGGAATTCTAATAGCATCTCCAACAGATGATGTAAAATACATAACCACAAAGTGCTAGATGTATACATCAGCCGCTCATCTCTGAACTTAACTGTCGAAACTGAACTTAACTGTTGAAACTGAACTTAACTGTCGAAACTGAATTTTACTATCGAAACTGAACGCACTAGAGGTGAGGCTACACGTCAGTCGACTGACTTTTTCATCTCTGGTCAGTCGATTTTGCAGCCGTTGGATACGAAATCAAGGGCCTGCTGTTCATCTTCAACCTCCAACCCCCTGAGCCACCAGCCACCACCGGCCAAACAGCGGCCCCCCGCCGCCCGCGGCCGGCGGTGCGCCGCCCCGCCCGCCCCGAAAACACTCCCCACCGCCGGTCCGCCGCCGCCCCGTCCATCCCTGTAGGCCCCCCTGTGGCGAGATTTTTCTCCGGCGATCCGCACGCCACCGCCCCACCACGGCCGGTGACCACCGCCCCCACCCTGAACCCTAAGATAGATAGTGGGGTACCTCTCCGGCGAGCCCCCCTCCCTGCTGCGCCTGGTTCTTCCTTAACTCCGGTGAGCCCCCCACCCCCTGAAAATCAACTGACCCAAAAGTCGATTCAGTCGACTGAAGTGTAGCTAAATCGGAGCAGCATCGCAAGCAAGAGCAAGAGCGAGAGCAGCAGCGCAAGCAAGAGCAGACCAGGCAGGGGACCGAGAGCAAGAGCAGAGCAGCAGCGCGAGCGAGAGCTAAAGCAGCAGTAGCTCCTACTGATGTGGACGTCGCCGCCGAGGGAGTGACGCCGTGGAGGAAGTGGCCGGCGACGCCACCATGGATGGAGCCGCACCGTGTTGGCTCGGGACCGAGCGCCGGCAGCACCGTGAGATCGAATCAAGAAGAAAATGCGGCGATTAGTGTACAACCTCTTTGGTGGCGCCGATTAGGCCGCAGCTTCATCCGAGGAAACGGTGATGATGATGCTCTTCCGGTGGTGCAGGTGAAGACGGCGGTGTGGGAATGGAGGTGGCACGAAAGACAAGGGGAACGTCGGGGCAGCTCCTTGGAGGTGGAGAACGGGGTGGCTGAACCGGCGGGACGACCAGATCGACGACGGATCCTCATCCGGTACGGTGGATGAGGGACGTCGAGGTGTTGCTGTGGACGACGTTGTCAGGGAAGAGGCTCCGGCTGGGTGGCGGACGGAGGAGGGTGTGGGGCTTCGCGGGTTTTCCCGGCCTCGGTGTACGAATGGGTGGGCGGATGGGATGGGAGTGGGGAACCATGTCTTAGGGACGCGCTTGTCCGAAATGTGGGATAGGTTATGAAAGTACCCCCCACCGATTTGAGGCGGTTATTTCAGTTCATTGGTATCACGGGCATTTCGCATGTCGGGATTTCACAGGAGGTGGGAGTTTTCGCGCGCGTTGTAATTTTGGAGTAGCAAGGCGCGGGTTGAGATGGAGGGAGTTGTCGGAGCACAACGAGACAAAGCTTAATCTTAAATATTTCGGGGTAACAAGGCGTGGGTTGAAGAGGCGGGAGTTTCGCAGCACGATAGACAGAGACGCTAGTTTGAAATTTCGGCATAACAAGGCGCGGCTTGAAATTTCGGGAGAACAAGCTTAACGTGTACCCAAAAGAAAAAAACAATTTAGACTAGTATGATATACTACGTACAATGTGTTTAACACGCACAACACACACATATACCATTTAGACTAGTAAGGTACACATGCATTGCACGCATGAGATTTGGCAACCAAATTATGAATAAATACCACATTATAGCATGTAAGCTTTGAGTCATATATGCATGATGTAGATGTTCGTTTAATTCTTATAGTTCATTTCATTCAAAATCATCTAGTTTTTTTAAGAAAGCTAATCTATTTTAAGATTCATGGAATTGTGCGTTGAAGGCATAAAGTAAAAACAAATCATGTAGAAAAACATTTGGCCAATTCTGATATGGAAGATTCTAGAACAAAGAAGAAGTGCTTGTGTTTTGAGGTTCGTGCATTATGCTTAAGTTCAACCATAGAGTCTTCTAGATTGTACATGTGGCAACATCTGGTGGAATCTAGATGATATCCAACAGCCAGTAGTGCTCAAATTTGCCAGCTCTGCACCATCGGATTGGCCTCATCCAACGACCATCTTTCAAAGTTAAAGTTATCCGCACACTATATAAAAATAATATAATGTATATATAGGGGTATAGATATAGATATGTGATGCAATAATGTGTCCATGCACGGATGTAATGTGGCCAAACGATGTCTGCCATCGGTATCTCAAATTCAAACCAGTCTGACCTTGTTCAATGTGTATACATTACAACATGCTCGTTTCCAAACCACACCGCGCAGATCTCCGTTATATTCATGCATGCATGGGTTTCAAACATCATGATCTCTTATTCAAATATTTGAATTCAACTTTACATTGATTATGACCTCACCTAGTCTTTTACACCCACACATTGGTCTTCTCTTTATAATTGTACCACTAACTTTCTCTCGTGCATGCATGCACACACACTACCAGTCGGCATTATCCATCGCACACATGCAATCTTTTTCTTCAGGTCGGTCTCCCATGAAGGCACACACACACACACACACACACATCCCCCTCTCCATCATATCGGGCATTCTTTATCTCTCACGTGCATGCGCAACGATCGATGTTCCTCTATGTGTGTGTGTATATAGCTAGGTCTTTCATAGTTTTCCACATAAACCGATCAATCTATATATCTAGTGAGGTCTCACCCTCTTTCCCACGTCCACATCGATCAATCTATACCTCTCTATATAGGATTACATATATAGCTAATACACCCACATTAATTATATATCCAACGCCCCCCTCTCATCATCCATGCCTTCCGCTTCATCTCTCAGACGCGCGCACAATGGCGAAGACAAGGAGCAGCAAGGGCCCTACCCCACCCTAACATCACTATATATTGAGGCTAATATGAATGTGATCATTAGACAATTGCTGGTAAAAATGGTTTAAGTTGATGAATTGGCCCTCCTCGTAAAGGATTACCTATGCTTGGCCCCCTAGGCCATGGGGCATTTTTCATGGCTCCGCCACTGCGCGCAACAGCGCACGTTCTCGCGCCCTCTCTCTAAATATCGATCTCGCAGTTGTGCACTCCTTCATAGTCTCCCTCCACTCGGCCCCTCGCACCATCTTCAAGCCCCCCACCGGATTTTGCCACATGTACAATCTAGCAGACTCCATGGTTGAACTTAAGCATAATGCACAAATCTCAAAACAATAGTGGTTCTCCTTTGTTCTAGAATCTTCCGTATCATAACTTCCCAAACTTCTTTACTAGTTGAATTGCCATTATTATTATTTTACTTTATACTTTACAACGCACAATTCCATGAATCATAAAGTAGATTAAGGGCTTCTTTGATTCAAAGGATTCTTGAAGGAATTTTGCAGGATTCTAATCCTTAGGAATTTTTCCTATCCTGGTTGTTTGATTCGTAGGATTGTAAACCATAGGAATTTTTCCATATGATTCATTTGCACTAGATTTCATAGGAAACATCCCATCCACTCAAACCTCTTTGAAAGAATTCTGCGTTTTTTCTATGCACAATCAAACACTCGTACCATCCTGTAGGATTCAAGACGACATTCCACTCTAATCCCATGTTCTTCCTATTCCCGCGTTTTGGAAATCCTACGAATCAAAGAGGCCCTCGGTTTTTTATAAAAACTAATTGATTTTGAATGAGATGAACTATAATAATTAAACGAAGGTCTACATCAGGCATATGTGACTCATAGCTTACATGCTATAATGTGGTATTTATTCATAATTTGGTTGCAAAATCTTAGGCGTGCAATGCATGTGTACCTTCTAGTACTTCGAGTATGTGCAAAACACAATGGCACGCTACACAGTGTCTCTCTTACAGTTCATGAAGCCACGTGGCACATGTGGAGGCGTTGTGGCGACATCCTTGTGTGGATTGATCACAGTGATGTGTTGCTGGTTCCAGAAGAATGTACTCGTCCTCCCGGAGCCGCACTGGTGGTACATGCACAAAGCGAAGATGTGCACGCACGCCACACACACTCATTCCCTCGCACGCACACGCGGGTACACGGGCGGACGCAATTTTGTACCAAGATCCACCCCATGTGATAATTTAACGCATGTAAAGTCCTTCACTTCATTGATGGTCAATTAATACAGCGCATGCAAATTGAGTGGACGTGAGGGCGGAAGAAAGACATTACTACTCCACTGCGCGCATGCGAGTAGTTAAATCATGGGTTGCTAGTAGTACTTCCATTGGTCTCCTTCGTATTTCGTGCCAATTTTTGACAGTAACATAATATTTACGCATCTGAGCAGTGTAGTATACTTGAAATTTATGTTCCACTAAACTCATCGGGAGCCGTTTCGGGCCTCGAAACCAAAAACCATCAATTAATATTTACCTTTTTTCCATCACATTCGAAAGTACTAGTGCTACAATTAAGTGCTAGCCTGCTCACACCTACCAGTACGTACCAAACCTGAACGTGTTCCCACTATGCAGGTTTTAGTACTAGTGCTAGTACTTAGGTTATAAAAAGGGGAACTACCTAACCGAAAATTACTCTACCTTCCTCATCATAAGTCCTCCTTCTTCGTCCGTCCTTGCCATGGCCGGTGTGCAGACCTCTAGGTCGAGAACTACTCGTAACAAGGGAGCGGCAACCAAGGCCGCGAAAAAAAGAGGGGTCGCCGCCATGCAGAGACCTCGAAAGATCTCTCACGGGCAGGCGATGGCTCCCAGGAGCGCCCTAGACGCGGAGGCGAACATGCCGAGCTGGCGGCGCTGGAGTCGTTATCCCTCGACAGCATGCCCGATCAGCTCAATAAGCACCTCAATAAGCAAAAGGAGTTCATCCACGGCTTGGTGGAGCTGCTGAAGGAGAGCCTCGACAACATGCCCGCTGATCTCAATGAGCAGGGGGAGTTGACCGCCGGCTTGGTGATGCTGCTGAAGAAGAGCATTGCCTCGGAGAAGAAGGCGACCGGCGAAATCCTGCAACTTCAGGAGGACAAGGCGAAGCTCTGCCATGAGCTCGACCTGCTGAAGGAGGAGAACGCCGACTGGAAGAAGCTGCATGAGAATAGTAGTTCCTCGATGAAGATGTTGCAGGCCCTCGTCATGGAACAGAAGGAGGAGTTGGCGAAGCTCCGCATCGAGCACCCGACTGCTGTCAAGGTACGTAATGCGGCCGTGGAATAGATGATGAAGGCTCGCGTCGAGAAATCCCGCGTCATGGACACAATGATGAAGATGGCGGAGCAGACGCGCAAGGAGATGGAGGTCGTGGAGGCGATGAAGAAGCAGTTACGACTCCGCGGCCAGCAACCCTTCATGTAGTGAGAGCAGCGCCCCAGACTTGTGTGTGCGTCTTCCTTCTTTTTGGGGGGTGATAATCCTCCTTCTTCTTTTGCTCCTGTGTTTCTTATTTTGCTTCGGGTGTTTCGCCGCACGTGTCACCTTCTCTGCGAGGCATGAATAGAACAATGCTAAAAATGAGATGACTAGCAAATTAGATCATTCTTTATCGCCAATAGAACAATGCCTCTTGCTAGTAATATATAATAAGAGTAGAGAGTAGAGGATATGGCACTGGGCTGCCGTGTTTCGTGCTCCTCCGTCGTACTCCAGTGGAAAACTTGAGTATACCGCACGGTTCTTTGCTCCTCCTCAGGTCGTCGGCACATTTATACGAGCAGCCAAATCACAAGGCCCCGCCTTCCAGCAGTAATGAGCCGTCAAATCACAAAGGCCCTCGCCTCTCGTGAAAAGGACCAAGCTAGACTGCCCCGCCCTCTAGCCTTTTAAAAAATGTATACATTTGTACAGTAGTAGTATCGATGGATTGCGCCATGGAGCAAAACTAACAAGATGTAATTAAAGAAAAAAGGTGGTACATATAGAGAGCGCTCGTCGCCAAATTATGCATATACTATATGACACTACCCACTATGAAGGTACTAGTAACATAGACTAGTAACTAGTCTATGCTACTCTCCACTATGACCAGCCAAAGTCGAGGCGCGGATACCAACAAGGGCCTGGTTGTGTCTATACTTGGACAACTCACCCGACTGCATGCGCACCAGGCAGACGAAGCTTGTGTCGTGTTGGTGCCGTGTGCGGCCCGCACATTAACCAAAACCTCGCGCCTCCATCTTAGCCTCCGCATTTTAAACTTCTCAATCTCAAGGCCAAGGAGCAACGTGAAACCTATGATAGAGCCAATCGGATGGTTGAGAACACTACAATTCGTAGCTACAGATGCGTGTGTGAGAGAGGACGAGTGCGTGTGTGCACCTCTTCTCAGAGTACAACTGTATGTGGGTGGCATCGACCTAGGGAGCAGTGATGGTGCGTGCGAGAAGTCCCGAGAGATAGGTGTAATGCGTCTGAAAAAAAGACTAGTCTATAGCTCGCCACGAGGCTATTCCTGTCGAACGCCAAGCGTAAGATATGTATCCGACGGTGCCAGTTTTTGCACGTACACAGCAGTAGAAAAAGAACTAGTACCATGGCATATGCTACACCACGGCCGAGAAAACGTTCTAACGTTACGCCATCCGAGAATAGTGCCGCACTTCGAAACTAGAACCGTCAATAAATTTTGAGCGCGTCTCGTCACATTCCAAATTACTACTACTACCACGCTATATTTAATTGCAAACATGTTCACACCGATCACAACCTAAACGGTTTCCCACTTAGGAGCGTATTAGTAGTACTCGGTTATAAATACTACTATGCTAAGATGACTGCACATTCCTCGGTTATAAATACTACTCGATGACGT
Source organism: Triticum aestivum (assembly GCF_018294505.1). Lineage (NCBI taxonomy): Eukaryota > Viridiplantae > Streptophyta > Magnoliopsida > Poales > Poaceae > Triticum > Triticum aestivum. The sequence goes on along the minus strand of NC_057814.1, from coordinate 628,005,258 downwards.
CCCGCGAGCTCCGATCCAGCAAAGCTTTGCTAGAGAGTTTCATCAGCACGACGGCGTGATGACGGTGATGATGATGCTACCGACGCAGGGCTTCGCGTAAGCAGCGCTACGATATGATCGAGGTGGATTATGGTGGAGGGGGGCACCGCACACGGCTGGGAGAGATCAACAGATCAACTTGTGTGTCTAGAGGTGCCCCCCTGCCCCCGTATATAAAGGACCAAGGGGGGAGGCCGGCCGTCCCTATGCGGCGCGCCAGGAGGAGGAGTCCACCTCCTAGTAGGAGTAGGACTCCCCTCTTTCCTACTCCTACTAGGAGGGGGAAAGGAAGGGGGAGAGGGAGAAGGAAAGGGGGGCGCCGCCCCCTCTCCTAGTCCAATTCGGACCAGAGGGTGCGGGCGCACGGCCTGCCCTAGGCCAACCCTCTCTCTCTCCACTAAGGCGCATAAGGCCCACTATTTCTCCCGGGGGGTTCCGGTAACCCTCCGGCACTCCAGTTTTCTCCGAAACCACCCAGAACACTTCCTGTGTCCGAATATAGTCATCCAATATATCAATCTTTACGTCTCGACCATTTCGAGCTCCTCGTCATGTCCGTCATCATATCCGGGACTCCGAACTACCTTCGGTACATCAAAACACAAAAACTCATAATACCGATCGTCACCGAACTTTAAGCGTGCGGACCCTACGGGTTCGAGAACTATGAAGACATGACCGAGACACGTCTTCGGTCAATAACCAATAGCGGAACCTGGATGCTCATATTGGCTCCCACATATTCTACGAAGATCTTTATCGGTCAAACCGCATAACAACATACGTTGTTCCCTTTGTCATCGGCATGTTACTTGCCCGAGATTCGATCGTCGGTATCTCAATACCTAGTTCAATCTCGTTACCGGCAAGTCTCTTTACTCGTTCCGTAATACATCATCCCGCAACTAACTCATTAGTTACAATGCCTGCAAGGCTTATAGTGGTGTGCATTACCGAGTGGGCCCAGAGAAACCTCTCTGATAATCGGAGTGACAAATCCTAATCTCGATATATGCCAACTCAACAAGTACCTTCGGAGACACCTGTAGAGCACCTTTATAATCACCCAGTTACGTTGTGACATTTGGTAGCACACAAAGTGTTCCTCCGGTATTCGGGAGTTGCATAATCTCATAGTCATAGGAACATGTATAAGTCATGAAGAAAGCATACTAAACGATCAAGTGCTAAGCTAACGGAATGGGTCAAGTCAATCACATCATTCTCCTAATGATGTGATCCCGTTTATCAAATGACAACTCATGTCTATGGTTAGGAAACATAACCATCTTTGATCAACGAGCTAGTCAAGTAGAGGCATACTAGTGACACTCTGTTGTCTATGTATTCACACATGTATCAGGTTTCCGGTTAATACAATTCTAGCATGAATAATAAACATTTATCATGATGTAAGGAAATAAATAATAACTTTATTATTGCCTCTAGGGCATATTTCCTTCAGTCTCCCACTTGCACTAGAGTCAGTAATCTAGATTACACAGTAATAATTCTAACACCCATGGAGTCTTGGTGCTGATCATCTTTTGCTCGTGGAAGAGGCTTAGTCAACGGGTCTGCAACATTCAGATCCGTATGTATCTTGCAAATCTCTATGTCTCCCACCTGGACTTGATCCTGGATGGAGTTGAAGCGTCTCTTGATGTGCTTGGTTCTCTTGTGAAATCTGGATTCCTTTGCCAAGGCAATTGCACCAGTATTGTCACAAAAGATTTTCATTGGACCCGATGCACTAGGTATGACACCTAGATCGGATATGAACTCCTTCATCCAGACTCCTTCATTTGCTGCTTCCGAAGCAGCTATGTATTCCGCTTCACACGTAGATCCCGCCACGATGCTTTGTTTAGAACTGCTCCAACTGACAGCTCCACCGTTCAATATAAACACGTATCCGGTTTGCGATTTAGAATCGTCCAGATCAGTGTCAAAGCTTGCATCGACGTAACCATTTACGACGAGCTCTTTGTCACCTCCATAAACGAGAAACATATCCTTAGTCCTTTTCAGGTATTTCAGGATGTTCTTGACCGCTGTCCAGTGATCCACTCCTGGATTACTTTGGTACCTCCCTGCTAAACTAATAGCAAGGCACACATCAGGTCTGGTACACAGCATTGCATACATGATAGAGCCTATGGCTGAAGCATAGGGAACATCTTTCATTTTCTCTCTATCTTCTGCAGTGGTCGGGCATTGAGTCTTACTCAACTTCACACCTTGTAACACAGGCAAGAACCCTTTCTTTGCCTGATCCATTTTGAACTTCTTCAAAACTTTGTCAAGGTATGTACTTTGTTAAAGTCCAATTAAGCGTCTTGATCTATCTCTATAGATCTTGATGCCCAATATGTAAGCAGCTTCACTGAGGTCTTTCATTGAAAAACTCTTATTCAAGTATCCTTTTATGCTATCCAGAAATTCTATATCATTTCCAATCAACAGTATGTCATCCACATAAAAGATTAGAAATGCTACAGAGCTCCCACTCACTTTCTTGTAAATACAGGCTTCTCCAAAAGTCTGTATAAAACCATATGCTTTGATCACACTATCAAAACGTTTATTCCAACTCCGAGAGGCTTGCACCAGTCCATAAATGGATCGCTGGAGCTTGCACACTTTGTTAGCACCCTTTGGATCGATAAAACCTTCAGGTTGCATCATATACAACTCTTCTTCTAGAAATCCATTCAGGAATGCAGTCTTTACATCCATTTGCCAAATTTCATAATCATAAAATGCGGCAATAGCTAACATGATTCGGACGGACTTAACCATTGCTACGGGTGAGAAGGTCTCATCGTAGTCAACTCCTTGAACTTGTCGAAAACCTTTCGCAACAAGTCGAGCTTTGTAGACAGTAATATTACCGTCAGCGTCTGTCTTCTTCTTGAAGATCCATTTATTCTCGATGGCTTGCCGATCATCGGGCAAGTCAACCAAAGTCCACACTTTGTTTTCATACATGGATCCCATCTCGGATTTCATGGCCTCAAGCCATTTTGCGGAATCTGGGCTCATCATCGCTTCCTCATAGTTAGTAGGTTCGTCATGGTCTAGTAACATGACCTCCAGAATAGGATTACCGTACCACTCTGGTGTGGATCTTACTCTGGTTGACCTACGAGGTTCGATAGTAACTTGATCTGAAGTTTCATGATCATCATCATTAGCTTCCTTATTAATTGGTGTAGATGTCATAGGAACCGGTTTCTGTGATGAACTACTTTCCAACAAGGGAGCTGGTACAGTTACCTCATCAAGTTCTACTTTCCTCCCACTCACTTCTTTCGAGAGAAACTCCTTCTCTCGAAAGGATCCATTCTTAGCAACAAAAGTCTTGCCTTCGGATCTGTGATAGAAGGTATACCCAACTGTCTCTTTTGGGTATCCTATGAAGACACATTTCTCCGATTTAGGTTCGAGCTTATCTGGTTGAAGCTTTTTCACATAAGCATCGCAGCCCCAAACTTTAAGGAACGACAACTTTGGTTTCTTGCCAAACCACAATTCATAAGGAGTCGTCTCAACGGATTTAGATGGTGCCCTATTTAACATGAATGCAGCCGTCTCTAAAGCATAACCCCAAAAAGATAGCGGTAAATCTGTAAGAGACATTATAGATCGCACCATATCTAGTAAAGTACGATTACGACGTTCAGACACACCATTACGCTTTGGTGTTCCAGGTGGCGTGAGTTGCGAAACTATTCCGCATTGTTTCAAATAAATACTAAACTCGTAACTCAAATATTCTCCTCTACCATTAGATCATAGAAACTTTATTTTCTTGTTACGATGATTTTCCACTTCACTCTGAAATTCTTTGAACTTTTCAAATGTTTCAGACTTATGTTTCATCAAGTAGATATACCCATATCTGCTCAAATCATCTGTGAAGGTGAGAAAATAACGATATCCGCCGTGAGCCTCAACATTCATCGGACCACATACATCAGTATGTATGATCTCCAACAAATCTTATGCTCACTCCATTCTTCCAGAGAATGGCGTTTTAGTCATCTTGCCCATGAGGCATGGTTCGCAAGTACCAAGTGATTCATAATCAAGTGATTCCAAAAGTCCATCAGAATGGAGTTTCTTCATGCGCTTTACACCAATATGACCCAAACGGTAGTGCCACAAATAAGTTAAACTATCATTATCAACTATGCATCTTTTAGCTTCAATACTATGAATATGTGTATCTCCACTATCGAGATTCAAAAAGAATAGACCACTCTTCAAGGTTGCATGACCATAAAAGATATTACTCATATAAATAGAACAACCACTATTCTCTGATTTAAATGAATAACCGTCTCGCATCAAACAAGATCCAGATATAATGTTCATGCTTAACGCTGGCACCAAATAACAATTATGCAGGTCTAATACTAATCCTGAAGGTAGATGTAGAGGTAGCGTGCCGACTGCGATCACATTGACTTTGGAACCATTTCCCACGCGCATCGTCACCTCGTCCTTTGCCAATCTTTGCTTAATCCGTAGTCCCTATTTCGAGTTGCAAATATTAGCAACAGAACCAGTATCAAATACCCAGGCACTACTGCGAGAATTAGTAAGGTACACATCAATAACATGTATATCACATATACCTTTGTTCACCTTGCCATCCTTGTTATCCGCCAAATACTTGGGGCAGTTCCGCTTCCAGTGACCAGTCTGCTTGCAGTAGAAGCACTCAGTCTCATGCTTGGGTGCAGACTTGGGTTTCTTCTCCTGAACAGCAACTTGTTTGCCGTTCTTCTTGAAGTTCCCATTCTTCTTCCATTTGCCCTTTTTCTTGAAGCTGGTGGTCTTGTTGACCATCAACACTTGATGCTCCTTCTTGATTTCTACCTCCGCAGCCTTTAGCATTGCGAAGAGCTCAGGAATCGTCTTATCTATCCCTTGCATGTTATAGTTCATCATGAAGCTCTTGTAGCTTGGTGGCAGTGATTGAAGAATTTTGTCAATAACACTATCATCCGGAAGATTAACTCCCAATTGAATTAAGTGATTGTTATACCCAGACATTCTGAGTATATGCTCACTGACAGAACTATTCTCCTCCATCTTGCAGCTGTAGAACTTATTGGAGACTTCATATCTCTCAATCCGGGCATTTGCTTGAAATATTAACTTCAACTCCTGGAACATCTCATATGCTCCATGACGTTCAAAACGTCGTTGAAGTCCCGGTTCTAAGTCGTACAGCATGGCACACTGAACTATCGAGTAGTCATCAGCTTTGCTCTGCCAGACGTTCATAACATCTGGTGTTGCTCCTGCAGCAGGTTTGGCACCTAGTGGTGCTTCCAGGAAGTAATACTTCTGTGCAGCAATGAGGATAATCCTGAAGTTACGGACCCAGTCCGTGTAATTGCTACCATCATCTTTCAACTTTGCTTTCTCAAGGAACGCATTAAAATTCAATGGAACAACAGCACGGGCCATCTATCTACAACAACATAGACATGCAAAATACTATCAGGTACTAAGTTCATGATAAATTAAAGTTTAGTTAATCAAATTATTAAAGAACTCCCACTTACATAGACATCCATCTAATCATCTAAATGATCACGTGATCCATATCAACTAAACCATGTCCAATCATCACGTGAGATGGAGTAGTTTTCAATGGTGAACATCACTATGTTGATCATATCTACTATATGATTCATGCTCGACCTTTCGGTCTCCAGTGTTCCGAGGCCATATCTGCATATGCTAGGCTCGTCAAGTTTAACCTGAGTATTCTGCATGTGCAAAACTGGCTTGCACCCGTTGTATGTGAACGTACAGCTTATCACACCTGATCATCACATGATGTCTCAGCACGACGAACTTTCGCAACGGTGCATACTCAGGGGGAACACTTGTACCTTGAAATTTAGTGAGAGATCATCTTATAATGCTACCGTCGATCTAAGCAAAATAAGATGCATAAAAGATAAACATCACATGCAATCAATATAAGTGATATGATATGGCCATCATCATCTTGTGCTTGTGATCTCCATCTCCGAAGCACCGTCATGATCACCATCGTCACCGGCGCGACACCTTGATATCCATCATAGCATCGTTGTCGTCTCGCCAACTATTGCTTCTACGACTATCTCGGATATAAGAAAACATAACCCATTACGTTGTCTTCCTTGTCCAACGTCAACTCTTTAGCATGTCATATTTTAATGAGTGCTCACAATCATAAAAGATGTCCAAGATAGTATATTTATATGTGAAACCTCTCTTTCTTTATTACTTCCTATTAATTGCAACGATGACCAAAGCTATGTTTGTTAACTCTCAACAACTTTTAATCATCTTACTCTTTCTATGTGAAGTCATTACTCTCCATAAGATCAACATGATCTCTTTGTTTCTTTTTATTATTTCTCTTTCTTTTATTCCCTCAAGATCATTGCAAAATAATCAAGACCTTGACTCAACACTAATCTTTATTATATAGCTCACGGACTCGAATACATAAAGGGATCATAAAGCAAAACTCAAAAAGAAATCATACTTAAACTTTATTCTACTAGATCAAGATATTACTAAAAGGATCGAACTAAGAAAAACGGTAAAGATAGGAGTGTGATGGTGATACGATACCGGGGCACCTCCCCCAAGCTTGGCAGTTGCCAAGGGGAGTGCCCATACCCATGTGATTATGTCTCCCTTACTGGTGAAGAAGATGGTGGTTATGATGGGTAGTCGCATATCGAGCGTAAGAGATCCTCCAACTTGCGGATAATGCCCTTGAGTGCAACGATATACTCCTTCAACAAAATATTTTCACATGTGAGATACTTGTTTTGAATACGAGCTAACTCAATCATCTTGAAAGCTTCGATCTCAGTTGGGGTAAGAATATTGTGATCAAGTTGAAGGATGTCTTCTGTTGCCGGAACTTGGTCCTCCGTGGCCTTCTTGATCCGTTCATCCTTGTTGATCTCCATGGGTTCTTCCCTCTTCAGCTCTATCTTCATTAGACAAGCATCGTTGTCGCCATTGTTGGAGGAGGGGGACGACATGATGCCTAGCCTTGACAACCCTGACAGAAAACAGCTCGAAACAAGAAAATAGGATAATTGCGTGATACGGTGGTCAAAACCTTTGGGTGATCATAATGAATTTTTACCGACCAAAATATGTATCATCCAAGAAAACGGAGTCCGGAGAGCGCACGAGGTGCCCACGAGGTAGGGGGCGCGCCCAGGGGGTAGGGCGCGCCCTCCACCCTCGTGGAGCCCTCGTGTCCTTCCCGGACTGCTTCTTATTTTTCTATTTTTCTAAATATTCCAAAACGGAGAAAAATTGCCATTAGAACTGTTTTGGAGTCGGTTTACTTACCGTACCACATACATATTCCGTTTCGGAGTCTGAAACATTCTGGAAAGTGTCCCTTATGTATTCCTCTAGGGTTACGGTTTCAATAATATTAGTTTCAACATTTATAGGATTACCTGAGATTTAATGTTTGATTCTTTGACCGTTCACCACCTTCAGATTTGTGCCTTCGAAGTTGTTGATTTTTATGGCAGCGGAACAATAGACCTCCTCGATAACGTAAGGACCTTCCCATTTAGAGAGAAGTTTTCCTGCAAAAAATCTTAAATGAGAGTTGTACAATAATACATAATCACCTACATTAAACTCATGCTTTTGTATTCTTTTGTCATGCCATCTTTTAACTTTTTCTTTAAACAACTTGGCATTCTCATAGGATTGGGTTCTCCATTCATCAAGTGAGCTAATGTCAAACAACCTCTTCTCACCGGCAAGTTTGAAATCATAGTTGAGCTCTTTAATAGCCCAATATGCCTTATGTTCTAGTTCGAGGGGTAAGTGACATGCTTTTCCATAAACCATTTTATACGGAGACATACCCATAGGATTTTTATACGCAGTTCTATAGGCCCATAATGCATCATCAAGTTTCTTGGACCAATTCTTTCTAGATCTATTAACAGTCTTTTGCAAAATTAATTTGAGTTCTCTATTACTCAATTCTACTTGACCACTAGACTGTGGGTGATAAGGAGATGCAATTCTATGATTAACATCATACTTGGCAAGCATTTTACGGAATGCACCATGAATAAAGTGTGAACCACCATCGGTCATTAAGTATCTAGGGATTCCAAACCTTGGAAAAATAACTTCTTTAAGCATCTTAATAGAGGTGTTATGATCAGCACTACTAGTTGGATTAGCTTCTACCCACTTAGTAACGTAATCAACAACAACTAAAATATGTGTATATCCATTAGAGGCAGGAAACGGTCCCATATAATCAAAGCCCCAGACATCTCAAATGGTTCAATAACAAGTGAATAATTCATAGGCATTTCCTGACGTCTACTAATATTACCAATTCTTTGACATTCATCACAAGATAAGACAAACTTACGGGCATCCTTGAAGAGAGTAGGCCAATAAAAACCGGATTGCAATACCTTGTGTGCAGTTCTATCTCCAGCGTGGTGTCCTCCATAGGCCTCGGAGTGACACTTGCGTAGGATCTGTTCCTGTTCATGCTCAGGTACACGACGTCTAATAACACCATCTACTCCTTCTTTATAAAGATGTGGGTCATCCCAAAAGTAATGTCTCAAATCATAGAAAAACTTTTTTTGCTAGTATGTGAAACTAGGTGGTATAAATTTAGCAACAATGTAATTAGCATAATCAGCATACCATGGAGCAGTACGAGAAGCATTTATGACATTTAATTGTTCATCAGGAAATCTATCATCAATAGGTAGTGGGTCATCAAGAACATTTTCTAAGCTAGACAAGTTGTCTAGAACGGGGTTCTCAGCTCCCTTTCTATCAATAATACGCAAATCAAATTCTTGTAACAAGAGAACCCATCTAATAAGTCTAGGTTTAGCATCTTTCTCTTCCATAAGATATTTAATAGCAGAATGATCCATGTGAATAGTTACTTTAGAATCAACAATATAAGGTCTGAACTTATCACAAGCAAATACAACTCCTAAGAATTCTTTTTCCGTAGTAGCATAATTTCTCTAAGAACTGTCTAGAGTTTTACTCGCATATTGAATAACATTTAATTTCTTATCAACTCTTTGCCCTAGAACAGCACCTACAGCATAATCACTAGCATCACACATAATTTCAAAGGGTAAATTCCAATCAGGTGGTTGAACAATAGGTGTAGAGATTAATGCTTTCTTAAGTATTTCAAATGCTTCTACACAATCATCATCAAAGACAAATGGTATATCTTTTTGTAATAGATTAGGCAGAGGCCGAGAAATTTTTGAGAAGTCCTTAATGAACCTCCTATAAAAACTGGCATGACCTTTGATGTCCTTGGGACATGGCATCTTTTCAATAGCATCAACTTTAGCTTTATCAGCTTCAATACCTCTTTCAGAAATTTTATGCCCCAGGACAATGCCTTCATTAACCATAAAGTGGCACTTCTCCCAATTCAAGACAAGATTAGTTTCTTCACATCTCTGCAAAACTCGATCAAGGTTGCTCAAGCAATCATCAAAAGAGGATCCATAAGCGGAGAAATCGTCCATGAAAACCTCACAAATCTTTTCACAAAAGTCAGAGAATATAGCCATCATGCATCTTTGAAAGGTAGCAGGTGCATTACATAAACCAAAAGGCATACGTCTATAAGCAAAAGTACCGAAAGGGCAAGTAAATGTGGTCTTAGCTTGATCATCAGCTGACACGGGTATTTGAGAGAAACCAGAATAACCATCTAGAAAGCAAAAGTGTGTATGTTTGGATAATATTTCTAGCATTTATCAATAAAAGGTAAGGGGTAATGATCTTTTTAGTAGCTTTATTTAATTTGCGGAAATCAATTACCATCCTATAACCTGAAATAATTCTTTGCGGAATCAATTCACCTTTATCATTAGGAACGACAGTAATACCTCCCTTCTTAGGGACACAATGGACAGGACTTACCCACTCACTATCAGCAACGGGATAAATTATACCTGCCTCAAGGAGCTTTAGTATTTCCTTTCTTACCACTTCTTTCATCTTAGGATTCAGCCGTCGTTGGTGATCAATAACTGGTTTGGCATCTTTCTCCAATTTTTTTGATGTTGACATAGAGTGGGACTAATGCCCTTAAGACCATCCAGAGTATATCCAATAGCAGCACGGTGCTTCTTCAGAGTTTTCAATAATTTTTCTTCCTCCTTCTCTGAAAGGTTAGCACTAATAATAACAGGATATATCTTCTTTTCATCAAGATAAGCATATTTAAGAGTATCAGGCAATGGTTTAAGCTCAAACACGGGATCACCCTTTGGTGGAGGAGGATCCCCTAGGATTTCAACAGGCAAGTTGTGTTTCAGAATTGGTCCCTGTTTAAAGAACACTTCATCTATTTCCCTTCTTTCATTCATAAACATATCATTTTCATGGTCTAGCAAATATTGTTCTAAAGGATCACTAGGAGGTAGGGAAATAGAAGCAAGACAAATAATTTCATCTTTACTAGGCAATTCCTCTTCACGGTGTTGTCTACGAAATTTAGAAAAGTTAAACTCATGAGACATATCACCCAAACCAATAGTAACAACATCCTTTTCGCAGTCTATCTTAGCATTAACAGTGTTCAAGAAGGGTCTACCAAATATAATGGGACAAAAGCTATCTTGTGGGGAACCAAGAACAAGAATATCAGAAGGATATTTAGTTTTCCCACACAAGACTTCAACATCTCTAACAATTCCAATTGGTGATATAGTATCTCTATCGGCAAGCTTAATTGTGACATCAATTTCTTCTAATTCAGTAGGTGCAATATCATGCATAATTTGTTTGTATAGGTCAATAGGTATTGCACTAGCACTAGCACCCATGTCACATAAGCCATGATAACAATGATCTCCTATTTTAACAGAAATAATAGGCATGCCTACCACAGGTCTATGTTTATCTTTAGCACAAGGTATAGCAATTCTAGCAGTTTCATCACAGAAATAAATAACATGCCCATCAATATTATCAGCCAAGAGATCTTGAACAATAGCAATATTAGGTTCAACTTTAACTTGCTCAGGAGGTGTATAAGTTCTAATATTGCTTTTACGAACCACAGTTGAAGCTTTAGCATGATCCTTTATTCTAACAGGGAAAGGTGGTTTCTCAACATAAGCAGTAGGAACAATAGGATCATTATAAGTGATAGTCGTTTCTTCAACTTTAATAGGTGAAACTACTTTTACTTCTATGGGCGGGTGATATTTAAACCACTTCTCCTTAGGGAGATCAATATGAGTAGCAAAAGATTCACAAAAAGAAGCTACTATCTCAGAGTCAAGTCCATATTTAGTGCTAAATTTACGGAAAACATCGGTATCCATAAAAGATTTAACACAATCAAACTTAGGTGTTGTACGTGACTCCTTACCTTCGTCGAGGTCCCAATCTTCAGAGTTGCGTTTAATTCTTTTCAATAAATCCCATTTGAATTCAATAGTCTTCATCATAAAAGAACCAGTACAAGAAGTATCAAGCATGGTGCGATTGTTGTCAGAAAGCCGAGCATAAATATTTTGAATAATCATTTCTCTTGAGAGCTCATGATGGGGGCATGAATATAACATTGACTTAAGCCTCCCCCAAGCTTGAGAGATGCTTTCTCCTTCGCGAGGCCAAAAATTATATATATAATTACGATCACGATGAACAAGATGCATAGGATAAAACTTCTGATGAAATTCCAATTTCAATCGTTTGTAGTTCCATGATCCCATATCATCACATAGCCTATACCATGTCAATGCTTCTCCCTTCAAAGATAAAGGGAAGACCTTCTTCTTGATAACATCATTGGGCATACCTGCAAGCTGAAATAATCCACAAACTTCATCCACATATATTAGGTGCTCATCAGGATGTAATGTTCCATCTCCTGCAAAAGGATTAGCTAGCAATTTTTCTATCATACCCGAAGGAATTTCAAAGTAGACATTTTCATTTTCAGTAGGTTCAGTAGGTTGAGGAGAAACTCTTTGCTCTACTGGTCGGGGTGAAGATACCCCGAACAAGCCCTCTGAGGATTACTTTCCATAGTAACAAGTGATAGTAAATTTCAGCACACTATATAAATTTTTCCTTACCAAATTCCACCTACCAAAGGCGCTTCACTCCCCGGCAACGGTGCTAGAAAAGAGTCTTGATGACCAACAAGTATAGGGGATCTATCGTAGTCCTTTCGATAAGTAAGAGTGTCAAACCCAACGAGGAGCAGAAGGAAATGATAAACGGTTTTCAGCAAGGTATTCTCTGCAAGCACAGAAATTATAGGTAACAGATAGTTTTGTGATAGGATAATTTGTAACGAGCAACAAGTAACAAAAGTAAATAAAGTGCAGCAAGGTGCCCCAATCCTTTTTGTAGCAAAGGAAAAGCTGGACAAACTCTTATATAGAGAAAAGCGCTCCCGAGGACACATGGGAATTATCGTCAAGCTAGTTTTCATCACGTTCATATGATTCGCGTTCGGTACTTTGATAATTTGATATGTGGGTGGACCGGTGCTTGGGTGCTGTCCTTACTTGGACAAGCATCCCACTTATGATTAACTCCTATTGCAAGCATCCACAACTACAAAAGAAGTATTAAGGTTAACCTAACCATAGCATGAAACATATGGATCCAAATCAGCCCCTTACGAAGCAACGCATAAACTAGGGTTTAAGCTTCTGTCACTCTAGCAACCCATCATCTACTTATTACTTCGCAATGCCTTCCTCTAGGCCCAAACAATGGTGAAGTGTCATGTAGTCGACGTTCACATGACACCACTAGAGGAGGGACAACATACATCTCATCAAAATATCGAACGAATACCAAATTCACATGACTACTAATAGCAAGACTTCTCAATGTCCTCAGGAACAAACGTAACTACTCACAAAGCATATTCATGTTCATAATCAGAGGAGTATTAATATGCATATAGGATCTGAACATAGGATCTTTCACCAAATAAACCGACTAGCATCAACTACAAGGAGTAATCAACACTACTAGCAACCTACAAGTACCAATCTCAGACTTAGAGACAAGATTTGGATACAAGAGATGAACTAGGGTTTGAGAGGAGATGGTGCTGGTGAAGATGTTGATGGAGATTGGCCCCCTCCCGATGAGAGGAGCGTTGGTGATGACGATGGCGATGATTTCCCCCTCCCGGAGGGAAGTGTCCCCGGCAGAACAGCTCCGCCAGAGCCCTAGATTGGTTCCACCAAGGTTCCGCCTCGTGGCGGCGGAGTCTCGTCCCGGAAAGCTTGCTATTATTTTTCTTCGGACGAAAGACTTCCATATAGCAGAAGACTGCGGCACCGGAGGGCCACCAGGGGGCCCACGAGGCAAGGGGGCGTTGTCCCAGGGGGGTAGGGCGCGCCGCCCCCCCTTCTGGGTGGCCCACTCGGTATTCTTCCGCTCAACATGTGTTATATATTTTAATAACGTCCGTTTTCGGACTTTTGAATTGTGCAAAAGGTCTTAATTTGCTCCTTTCTAGCCAGAATTCAGCTGCCGTCATTCTCCCTCTTATGTACCTTGAAAATAAGAGAGAATAGCTAAGTTTGTGAATAGTTGTAAAACAGCCGATAATGAATAATATCCTATAAAATGTGATGCAAATGGACTATCAGCACCGACGGCAACATGCCGCAAGTAGCTACGTTATAGCTTTTCGCCGTCTGCTTTCTCACAGCAGACGGCAAAGACCCTTTGCCGTCGGGGACAGACGGCAAAGAATGTAGATGGAAAAGAATAGACGTTAGCCATGTTAGGTGGCTAACGGGAGGCTTTGCCGTCTCCCAGCTGACGGCAAACATGCCCTCCTCTTTGCCGTCTGCCTTGTGATGTCAGCAGACGCGTCATGCCCTCCCGCTCTGTGTCGTCTGCCACGGACGGCAAACTGCTCCCAGGTTGCACAGTTTGCTGCCACATGGCCACTTTGCCGTCTGTGGTAGATGGCAAAGGCCCCTTTGCCGTCGGTGGCAGATGGCAAAGAGGCTGCATTGCCTCTTTTTGTTCTGTTTGTTTCTTATATCCCACCATTTTCACAGCAAATATATGATATTTCATAGCAAACATATATATATATGTGTATATATATTTCACAACAAACATATGAGATATCGAACACATAGATAGCAAGTGCCACATACATATGAGATATCCAATACATAGCAAGTTCAACATACATAGTTCATCCATACATATTACAAGTTCCACATTGTTCCAAAATGAAAACAGAAAGGGAAAACAAGCCCTCCAACAATGCAAGTGTCCGTGAAGTGAATCAAGTATGCAAAATGGGCAACAAGAAAGTTAGAAGAAGAAGAAGAAGAAGTATATGAAATTTTTGAGCTAACTTAGGTAACCTAGGTAAAAATGACATTTATGAGCTAACTTAGGCGAAATGGATCATTTTGGAGCTAACTTAGCTAAAATGGGTCATTTTGGAGATAACCTAGGTAAAAATGACATTTATGAGCTAGCCTAGGTAAAATGGATCATTTATGAGCTAACTTAGCTAAAATGGATCATTTTGGAGCTAACTTAGCTAAAATATATCATTTATGAGCTAACTAAGCTCAAATGGACCATTTTGGAGGTAACTAGCTAAAATGGATCATATTGGAACTAACCTAGCTAAAATGGATCATTTTGGAGCTAACCTAGGTAAAATGGATCATTTTGGAGCTAACCTAAGTAAAAGGGATCATTTATGAGCTACTAGCTAAAATGGATCATCTTGGAGCTAACTGATACGTCCATTTTGCATCATATTTTCTTACTGTTATTTATAATGTTTTTATCCATAATAATGCTTTTTGAAGTAATTCTAACTAGCCGGGTGAGCCGCGCATTTGCGCGGCTAGATTTACCATGTGATGTTATATATTGGTTGTAAATTGTCATTCGCCTTAATTCGATATTATATTAAGATTCATTTGTAGTGCAAACAAAAAGATGGGACTGTAGATAACATGTGCATCTTAAAACACAATTGTAGGTTGAGGAAATATTTCAATTAGGTGTATTAGGCTATTGGTAAACATTTCCATGTATTAGATTATCACGCATTTGTTACACTAAACCATAAAGCTATATTTACAGTAAATTCCATCTTTCCTGTCTCACTTTTAGTTACTTTTATCGATCTCCATGTACTATATGACATTTTGAGAAATTTTCCATGAAAAATAAATCTTCCACTTGATTGCTCGTATCTAAACTTTATTCTTTTTCACCTGAATCATCATTAATCACATTCCAATTGTGATATTTAATTAATATAATATTATGTCTCCACGCTTCAAGGTATGCTCATTTTAGTCAAAATGTTTCGGTCTCTTGCCCATCCAACTCAATCTTATTACTAATTTATATTCTCTCTCTCTCTCTCTCTCCATGTACATAACTGTGCTCATAAAGTTTGCATCAATGATACGTCCATTTTGCATCTTGCTTTTATATCGACATTTATTGCATTATGGGTTGTTATTACACATTATGTCACAATACTTATGCCTATTCTCTCTTATTTTACAAGTTTACATAAAGAGGGAGAATGCCGGCAGCTGGAATTTTGGGCTGGAAAAGGAGCAAATATTAGAGACCTATTCTGCGCAACTCCAAAAGTCCTGAAACTCCACGAAAGTCATTTTTGGAAATAATAAAAAATATTGAAAGGAAGAAATACCAGAGGGGACCCACACCCTGGGCACGAAGGTGGGGGGAGCGCCCTACCCCCCTGGGCGCGCCCCCTGCCTTGTGGGCCCCCTGGTGGCCCTCCGGTGCCCATCTTTTGCTATATGAAGTCTTTCGTCCGAAGAAAAATCATAAGCAAGCTTTCGGGATGAGACTCCGCCGCCATGAGGCAGAACCTTGGCGGAACCAATCTAGGGCTCTAGCGGAGCTGTTCTGCCGGGGACACTTCCCTCCGGGAGGAGGAAATCATTGCCATCGTCATCACCAACGCTCCTCTCATCGGGTGGGGGCCAATCTCCATCAACATCTTCACCAGCACCATCTCCTCTCAAACCCTAGTTCATCTCTTGTATCCAATTCTTGTCTCTAAGTCTGAGATTGGTACATGTAGGATGCTAGTAGTGTTGATTACTCCTTGTAGTTGATGCTAGTCGGTTTATTTGGTGAAAGATCCTATGTTCAGATCCTATATGCATATTAATACTCCTCTGATTATGAACATGAATATGCTTTGTGGATGAAGTTTGTGGATTATTTAAGCTTGCAGGTATGCCCGATGATGTTATCAAGAAGAAGGTATTCCCTTTATCTTTGAAGGGAGATGCATTGACATGGTATAGGCTATGTGATGATATGGGATCATGGAACTACAAATGATTGAAATTGGAATTTCATCAGAAGTTTTATCCTATGCATCTTGTTCATCGTGATCGTAATTATATATATAATTTTTGGCCTCGCGAAGGAGAAAGCATCGCTCAAGCTTGGGGGGGGGCTTAAGTCAATGTTATATTCATGCCCTAATCATGAGCTCTAATGAGAAATGATTATTCAAAAATGTTATGCTCGGCTTTCTGACAACAATCGCACCATGCTCGATACTTCGTGTACTGGTTCTTTTATGATGAAGACTATTGAATTCAAATGGGATTTATTGGAAAGAATTAAACGCAACTCTGAAGATTGGGACCTCGACGAAGGTAAGGAGTCAGGTATAACACCTAAGTTTGATT
This sequence comes from Triticum aestivum, assembly GCF_018294505.1. NCBI lineage: Eukaryota > Viridiplantae > Streptophyta > Magnoliopsida > Poales > Poaceae > Triticum > Triticum aestivum. Next base: position 627,988,423 of record NC_057814.1, on the reverse strand, counting down.
GTGTTAAATCTTTTATGGATACCGATGTTTTCCGTAAATTTAGCACTAAATATGGACTTGACTCTGAGATAGTAGCTTCTTTTTGTGAATCCTTTGCTACTCATGTTGATCTCCCTAAGGAGAAGTGGTTTAAATATCACCCTCCCATAGAAGTAAAAGTAGTTGCACCTATTAAAGTTGAAGAAAAGACTATCACTTATAATGATCCTATTGTTCCTACTGCTTATGTTGAGAAACCACCTTTCCCTGTTAGAATAAAGGGTCATGCTAAAGCTTCAATTGTGGTTCGTAAAAGCAATATTAGAACTTATACACCTCCTGAGCAAGTTAAAGTTGAACCTAATATTGCTATTGTTCAAGATCTCTTGGCTGATAATATTGATGGGCATGTTATTTATTTCTGTGATGAAACTGCTAGAATTGCTATACCTTGTGCTAAAGATAAACATAGATCTGTGGTAGGCATGCCTGTTATTTCTGTTAAAATAGGAGATCATTATTATCATGGCTTATCTGACATGGGTGCTAGTGCTAGTGCAATACCTATTGACCTATACAAACAAATTATGCATGATATTGCACCTACTGCGTTAGCAGAAATTGATGTCACAATTAAGCTTGCCAATAGAGATACTATATCACCAATTGGAATTGTTAGAGATGTTGAAGTCTTGTGTGGGAAAACTAAATATCCTTCTGATATTCTTGTTCTTGGTTCCCCACAAGATAGCTTTTGTCCCATTATATTTGGTAGACCCTTCTTGAACACTGTTAATGCTAAGATAGACTGCGAAAAGGATGTTGTTACTATTGGTTTGGGTGATATGTCTCATGAGTTTAACTTTTCTAAATTTCATAGACAACACCGTGAAGAGGAATTGCCTAGTAAAGATGAAATTATTTGTCTTGCTTCTATTTCCCTACCTCCTAGTGATCCTTTAGAACAATATTTGCTAGACCATGAAAATGATATGTTTATGAATGAAAGAAGGGAAATAGATGAAGTGTTCTTTAAACAGGGACCAATTCTGAAACACGACTTGCCTGTTGAAATCCTAGGGGATCCTCCTCCACCAAAGGGTGATCCCGTGTTTGAGCTTAAACCATTGCCTGATACTCTTAAATATGCTTATCTTGATGAAAAGAAGATATATCCTGTTATTATTAGTGCTAACCTTTCAGAGAAGGAGGAAGAAAAATTATTGAAAACTCTGAAGAAGCACCGTGCTGCTATTGGATATACTCTGGATGGTCTTAAGGGCATTAGTCCCACTCCAACATCAAAAAATTGGAGAAAGATGCCAAACCAGTTATTGAACACCAACGACGGCTGAATCCTAAGATGAAAGAAGTGGTAAGAAAGGAAATACTAAAGCTCCTTGAGGCAGGTATAATTTATCCCGTTGCTGATAGTGAGTGGGTAAGTCCTGTCCATTGTGTCCCTAAGAAGGGAGGTATTACTGTCGTTCCTAATGATAAAGGTGAATTGATTCCGCAAAGAATTATTTCAGGTTATAGGATGGTAATTGATTTCCGCAAATTAAATAAAGCTACTAAAAAGATCATTACCCCTTACCTTTTATTGATCAAATGCTAGAAAGATTATCCAAACATACACACTTTTGCTTTCTAGATGGTTATTCTGGTTTCTCTCAAATACCTGTGTCAGGTGATGATCAAGCTAAGACCACTTTTACTTGCCCTTTCGGTACTTTTGCTTATAGACGTATGCCTTTTGGTTTATGTAATGCACCTGTTACCTTTCAAAGATGCATGATGGCTATATTCTCTGACTTTTGTGAAAAGATTTGTGAGGTTTTCATGGACGATTTCTCCGTTTATGGATCCTCTTTTGATGATTGCTTGAGCAACCTTGATCGAGTTTTGCAGAGATGTGAAGAAACTAACCTTGTCTTGAATTGGGAGAAGTGCCACTTTATGGTTAATGAAGGTATTGTCTTGGGGCATGAAATTTCTGAAAGATGTATTGAAGTTGATAAAGCTAAAGTTGATGCTATTGAAAAGATTCCATGTCCCAAAGACATCAAAGGTATAAGAAGTTTCCTTGGTCATGCCGGGTTTTATAGGAGGTTCATTAAGGACTTTTCAAAAATTTCTCGGCCTCTGACTAATCTATTACAAAAAGATATACCATTTGTCTTTGATGATGATTGTGTAGAAGTATTTGAAATACTTAAGAAAGCATTGATTTCTGCACCTATTGTTCAGCCACCTGATTGGAATTTACCCTTTGAAATTATGTGTGATGCTAGTGATTATGTTATAGGTGCTATTCTAGGGCAAAGAGTTGATAAGAAATTAAATGTTATTCAATATGCTAGTAAAACTCTAGACAGTGCTCAGAGAAATTATGCTACTACTGAAAAAGAATTCTTAGCAGTTGTATTTGCTTGTGATAAATTCAGACCTTATATTGTTGATTCTAAAGTAACTATTCACACGGATCATACTGCTATTAAATATCTTATGGAAAAGAAAGATGCTAAACCTAGACTTACTAGATGGGTTCTCTTGCTACAAGAATTTGATTAGCATATTATTGATACAAAGGGAGCTGAGAATCCCGTTGCAGACAACTTGTCTAGGTTAGAAAATGTTCTTGATGACGCAATACATATTGATGATAGCTTTCCTAATGAACAATTAAATTTCATAAATGCTTCTCGTACTGCTCCATGGTATGCTCATTATGCTAATTACATTGTTGCTAAATTTATACCACCTAGTTTCACATACTAGCAAAAGAAAAAGTTTTTCTATGATTGAGGCATTACTTTTGGGACGACCCACATCTTTATAAAGAAGGAGTAGATGGTGTCATTAGACATTGTGTACCTGAGCATGAACAGGAACAGATCCTACGCAAGTGTCACTCTGAGGCTTATGGAGGACACCACGCTGGACATAGAACTACACATAAGGTATTGCAATCCGGTTTTTATTGGCCTACTCTCTTCAAGGATGCCCGTAAGTTTGTCTTATCTTGTGATGAATGTCAAAGAATTGGTAATATTAGTAGACGTCAGGAAATGCCTATGAAATATTCACTTGTTATTGAACCATTCGATGTTTGGGGCTTTGATTACATGGGACCGTTTCCTGCCTCTAATGGGTATACCATATTTTAGTTGCTGTTGATTACGTTACTAAGTGGGTAGAAGCTAATCCAACTAGTAGTGCTGATCATAACACCTCTATTAAGATTCTTAAAGAAGTTATATTTCCGAGGTTTGGAGTCCCTTGATATTTAATGACTCATGGTGGTTCACATTTTATTCATGGTGCTTTCCGTAAAATGCTTGCCAAGTATGATGTTAATCATAGAATTGCATCTCCTTATCACCCACAGTCTAGTGGTCAAGTAGAATTGAGTAATAGAGAACTCAAATTAATTTTGCAAAAGACTGTTAATAGATCTAGAAAGAATTGGTCCAAGAAACTTGATGACGCATTATGGGATTATAGAACTGCATATAAAAATCCTTTGGGTATGTCTCCGTATAAAATGTTTTATGGAAAAGCATGGCAATTAGCTCTCGAACTAGAACATAAGGCATATTGGGCCATTAAAGAGCTCAACTATGATTTCAAACTTGCCGGTGAGAAGAGGTTATTTGACATTAGCTCACTTCTTGAATAGAGAACCCAAGCCTAAGAGAATGCCAAGTTGTTTAAAGAAAAAGTTAAAAGATGGCATGACAAAAGAATACAAAAGTGTGAGTTTAATGTAGGTGATTATGTATTATTATACAACTCTCGTTTAAGATTTTTTGCAAGAAAACTTCTCTCTAAATGGGAAGGTCCTTACGTTATCGAGGAGGTCTATCGTTCCGGTGCCATAAAAATCAGCGACTTCGAAGGCACAAATCCGAAGGTGGTGAACGGTCAAAGAATCAAACATTATATCTCAGGTAATCCTATAAATGTTGAAACTAATGTTATTGAAACCATAACCCCAGAGGAATACATAAGGGACACTTTCCAGAACGTTTCAGACTCCGAAAAGGAATAGGTACGTGGTACGGTAAGTAAACTGACTCGAAAACAGTTCTAATGGCAATTTTTCTCCATTTTGGAATACTTAGAAAAATAGAAAAAGAAGAAGCATTCCGGGAAGGACACGAGGGCTCCACGAGGGTGGAGGGCGCACCCTACCCCCTGGCGCGCCCCCTCCCTCGTGGGCACCTCGTGCGCTCTCCAGACTCCGTTTTCTTGCACGATACGTATTTTGGTCGGTAAAAATTCATTATATAATCTCCCGAAGGTTTTGACTCCTGTATCACACAAATATCCTCTGTTTTTGTTTCAAGCTATTTTTCTGACATATATAGATCATCATGACGTCTCCAAGCGCCCCCAAGGACAAGTTCTTCGAGAAGGTCATCAACCCTTACCTCGCGGAGGTGCTGCGACACCCTCAAATCATCGAGATGCGTGATGGGTTGCTGCACATCCGCGATGTTGAGGGACCAAGGAGGACCTGAAGCGTGGAGACGAGGCTCGAAGCAATGGAGCAACATGTTTTCATGTGCCAGGGGATGGTGGAACATGGACTCAACGCCAACCACATGATGATCGCGGAGTTCACCAACAACCACAAGCTGGATGCCAAGAACATTGGGGACACCATCTTCAAGCTTCACGAGAAGATCGAGCAGCTCCAAGCCAAATCTATGACCTGCAAAACCAAAACTGTGAGTATGAATATAGATTCAAGAGGATGAGTTTGGCTGCAGATTTGAGGATCCCGGAGACTCGATCATCCTTCTATGATGGTGAGCCTATGCCTTGGAAGATGGAAGACAAGCCCACATCATCAACAACTCCACCATCTTCTTCACCAGCAAAGGAGACATAATCATATGGGTATGGGCACTTGATACGTCTCCAACGTATCTATAATTTTTTATTGTTCCATGCTATATTATATTCTGTTTTGGATTTTAATGGGCTTTATTATACACTTTTATATTATTTATGGGACTAACCTATTAACCGGAGGCCCAGCCCAGAATTGCTATTTTTGCCTATTTCAGTGTTTCACAGAAAAAGAATATCAAACGGAGTCCAAACGGAATGAAACCTTCGGGAATGTGATTTTTGGAACAAACGTGATCCAGAGGACTTGGACCCTACGTCAAGAAAGCAACCAGGAGGGCACTAGGTAGGGGGGCGCGCCTACCCCCCTGGGCGCGCCCTCCTCCCTCGTGGGGCCCATGTTGCTCCACTGATGTCTTCTTCCTCCTATATATACCTACGTACCCCCAAACTACCAGATACGGAGCCAAAAACCTAATTCCACCGCTGCAACGTTCTGTACCCGTGAGATCCCATCTTGGGGCCTTTTTCGGCACTCACCAGAGGGGTATTGATCACAGAGGGCTTCTACATCAACACCATAGCCTCTCCGATGATGTGTGAGTAGTTTACCTCAGACCTTCGGGTCCATAGTTATTAGCTAGATGGCTTCTTCTCTCTCTTTGGATCTCAATACAAGTTCTCCATGATTCTCGTGGAGATCTATTCGATGTAATCTTCCTTTGCGGTGTGTTTGTTGAGACCGATGAATTGTGGGTTCATGATCAAGTTTATCTATGAACAATATTTGAATTTATGTATGATTGCTTATCTTTGCAAGTCTCTTCAAATTATCAATTTGGTCTGGCCTACTATATTGATCTTTCTTGCAATGGGAGAAGTGCTTAGCTTTGGGTTCAATCTTGCGGTGTCCTTTCCCAGTGAGTAGGGCAGCAAGGCACGTATTGTATTGTTGCCATCGAGGATAACAAGATGGGGTTTATATCATAATTGCAAGAGTTTATCCCTCTACATCATGTCATCTTGCTTAAAGCGTTACTCTATTCTTTTGAACTTAATACTCTAGATGCATGTTGGATAGCGGTCGATGTGTGGACTAATAGTAGTAGATGCAGGCACGAGTCGGTATACTTGTCACGGACGTGATGCCAATATACATGATCATACCTAGATATTCACATAACTATGCTCAATTCTATCAATTGCTCAACAGTAATTTGTTGACCCACCGTAATATTATGCTCTCGAGAGAAGCCACTGGTGAAACCTATGGCCCCCGGGTCTATTTTAAATCATATTAATCTTCCAACACTTAGTTATTGCTTTTGACTTTTATTTTAATTTGCATCTTTATTTCTCTTTATCATAAAAATACCAAAAATATTATCTTATCATATCTATCAGATCTCACTCTCGTAAGTGACCGTTGAGGTATTGACAACCCCTTTATCGCATTGGTTGCGAGGTTCTTATTTGTTTGTGTAGGTACAAGGGACTCGTGCGTGATCAACTACTGGATTGATACCTTGGTTCTCAAAAACTTAGGGAAATACTTACCCTACTTTAATGCATCACCCTTTCCTCTTCAAGGGAAAACTAACGCAGTGCTCAAGAGGTAGCAGCACTCCCCTTGGCAACTGCCAAGCTTGGGGGAGGTGCCCCGGTATCGTATCACCATCACACTCCTATCTTTACCGTTTTTCTTAGTTCGATCCTTTCGGTCATATCTTGATCTAGTAGAATAAAATTTTAGTATGATCTAGTTTTGAGTTTTGCTTTATGATCCCTTTATGTAATTGAGTCCGTGAGCTATATAATAAGGATTAGTGTTGAGTCAAGGGCTTGGTTATTTTGCTATGATCTTGAGGGAATAAAAGAAAAGAGAAAGAATAAAAAGGAACAAAGAGATCATATTGATCTTATGGAGAGTAATGACTTCACATAGAATGAGTATGATGATTAAAAGTTGTTGAGAGTTGACAAACATAGTTTTGGTCATCGTTGCAATTAATAGGAAGTAATAAAGAAAGATAGGTTTCACATATAAATATACTATCTTGGACATCTTTTATGATTGTGAGCACTCATTAAAATATGACATGCTAAAGAGTTGATGTTGGACAAGGAAGACAACGTAATGGGTTATGTTTTCTTATAACTGAAATAAAGTATATTGTCATGGATCATCCAACATGTTGAGCTTGCCTTTCTCCCTCATGCTAGCCAAATTCTTTGCACCAAGTAGAGATACTACTTGTGCTTCCAAACACCCTTAAACCCAGTTTTTCCATAAGAGTCCACCATATCTACCTATGGATTGAGTAAGATCGTACAAATAAGGTGTCAGCCGTGCAAGCAATAAAAATTGCTCTCTAAATATGTATGACTTATTAGTGTGGGAGAAAATAAGCTTTATACGATCTTGTGATGTGGAAGAAATAAAAGCGACGGACTGCATAATAAAGGTCCACATCCCAAGTAGCAATATAAAGTGACGTTCTTTTGCATTAAGATTTCGTGCATCCAACCATGAAAGCGCATCGCAACCTCTGCTTCCCTCTGCGAAGGGCCTATCTTTTACTTTTATCTTCTACCCTATGCAAGAGTCATGGTGATCTTCACCTTTCCTTTTTATATTTTATCCTTTGGCAAGCACAGTGTGTTGGAAAGATCCTGATATATATATCCAATTGGATGTAAGTTAGCATGAACCATTATTGTTGTCATTACCCTTGAGGTAAAAGATTGGGAGGCGAAACAATAAGCCCCTATCTTTCTCTGTGTCCGATTAAAACTCCGTAACCATAAGTATCGCGTGAGTGTTAGCAATTGTGAAAGACTAAATGATAGTTGAGTATGTGGACTTGCTGAAAAGCTCTGGCATAGACTCTTTCTGATGTTTTGATAAATTGCAATTGCTTTAATGACTGAGATTATAGTTTTTTAGTCCTCAATGGAGTTTCTGATTCACACTTGACATTGTGAATAGATTATTACTTGAGCATAAGAGACCATATGACAATATCCATATATGTTGCTATTATAAGAATGATCATGATGCCTTCATGTCCGTATTTTATTTTATCGACACCTCTATCTCTAAACATTTGGATATATTTATCGTTATGGGCTTCCGCTTGAGGACAAGCGAGGTCTAAGCTTGGGGGAGTTGATACGTCCATTTTGCATCATGCTTTTATATCGACATTTATTGCATTATGGGCTGTTATTACACATTATGGCACAATACTTATGCCTATTCTCTCTTATTTTACAAGGTTTACATAAAGAGGGAGAATGCCGACAGCTGGAATTCTGGGCTGGAAAAGGAGCAAATATTAGAGACCTATTCTGCGCAACTCCAAAAGTCCTGAAACTCCACGAAAGTCATTTTTGGAAATAATAAAAAATATTGAGCGGAAGAAATACCAGAGGGGACCCACACCCTGGGCACGGGGGTGGGGGGCGCGCCCTAAACCCCTGGGCGCGGCCCCTGCCTCGTGGGCACCCTGGTGGCCCTCCGGTGCCCATCTTCTGCTATATGAAGTCTTTCGTCCGAAGAAAAATCATAAGCAAGCTTTCGGGATGAGACTCCGCTGCCACGAGGCGGAACCTTGGCGGAACCAATCTAGGGCTCTGGCGGAGCAGTTCTGCCGGGGACACTTCCCTCCGGGAGGGGGAAGTCATCGCCATCGTCATCACCAACGCTCCTCTCATCGGGAGGGGGCCAATCTCCATCAACATCTTCACCAACACCATCTCCTCTCAAACCCTAGTTCATCTCTTCACTACAAGAAATATGTCAACTAGTGACCTTCTCGCAGTGACCCTCGAAGAATTGGTCATAGATCTAAGACCATTAGAGACCAATTGGTCAAAAGCTGTTCGGGGGTTCCAAACGCTAAACTATATCGACCATTTTGGTCAGAAAGGTCATAATTTCCTTACATGAAATGGTCACAAAGCAGACAACACTGATCCGCTGCCTTATTTCTAGCTGGTCATGACCAATATAGATGGTCATAACCTTGTAAGTTGTGGTGGATTTCTATGACTAGGTGCACCTCATCAGTTTTGCCTATGTGTCATGTCCATGTGTCAATTTTTGCCCTAGGTTGTGAAGCAACCTATATTTCTGTCATTCCCAAAATTCCCAAAACAATTGCGCATTCTTTACTATCCAAATCATTGCCTCATGACAATATTCAACTCCATTTGCCTGGAAAATCTACCTCGGCAAATTTCCAAAGTTTTTGTTCAACTCAAACTGTTGTGAAGGAAGGACTAGCTAGGCATATCCTAATGAGCTGAATTTTTGCCACATCTTCTATATTCCCAAATGATTGCTCTCCACAAAATTTGAGCCCCATCTAACAATACATGTGAGTGTGGCTTCAACATTCATATTTTTGTCCAGTGTGGTACATTGCAAAGCAAGTGACACCTAGGCTCCTCCATTTGAGCTGCAAAATTTCCAAGATAGTGTCCTTAGTAGATGATCATCCTCAGCCAAAACTCAGGCCCATTGGCCATGTGCATTTCCCGTACCACTAATCAAACACTTGGGTGCTAATTCATCTTTGAGCATTGTTCGGTCTCCTCGTGCGATTCTTCTATTGTTATTTTCTTCCAAGCATCTACCTGGGGAGTGCCAAACCTACTAGACATGCCTAGGCTTCCCAGAACGCATGGCAACGCCACGGTCACGCGGTGACCATGCGGCGGTCATGCGAGTCTACGCGTTTTGGAGTTGGGGCCCTGGGCCACCGTCCAAACCTCAACGTATCACCACCAAACCATGTATTTATGCTTAAATAGAGCAAACTATAAGGCAGCTGCAGTTCAAATTTGACCCGCTTCCTACTGAATCGGCGGAAATTTGTCTTTTTACCAGAGATGGAGCAAAGCTTTTGACACCCAACCATTTTGTCAATTGTGAATTAAATATGGCCTAGTATTTTAGAAAATTGATTTGGTCCAATTTTGCAACAAATATATGGTAGGTCCTTCACAAAAAAAACTCATTCCAGCACTCGGAAAATGGAAAATGAATTTTCCGTGCAAAGAAAATAAAAACTCCCTTAGGCAACATTGTTTGGAATTCCAATATGCACTCTTGTGCACAATATGAGATCATTTGAACAAACTATGCCATGAATGTGGCCATAAGATTGATTATTTGGCTTGAAAGCCATGAATCCTCACGCATGATAGCTCATTTCTGAGAACACTTTTTTAAAATAATTTTCGTATTACAAGTTTATTATTTTTCCTGGAAACTTGGTCACGTATAATGACACAATGCGAAGGTTTCCCAATTTTTTGATTTTTTTGAATTTTTTATGCCCGTTTCAAAATGCGGTCAAAACGGCGGGCTTGACCGTTCCTAGCTAGTGGTTGAATCTTGGAATTTTTTTGGTGTTTCTATGATTAAATAGATACTTTTTTACCTATAAATTATTTTTTGAAAAAATAAATAGCAAACTATGAGGCAGCCGCAGTTCAAATTTGACCAGCTTCCTACTAAATCGGCGGAAATTTGTCTTTTTCACCAGAGGTGTATCAAAACTTTTGACACCAAACCATTTGGTCAATTGTGCATTAAATATTGCCTAGTATTTTATAAAAATGATTTGGTCCAATTTTGCAACAATTATTTGGTAGGTCCTTCACAAAAAAACCTCATTTGGGGCACTCGAGAAATGGAAAATGATTTTTTCGTCCAAAGAAATGAAAACTCCCTTAGGGAACATTGTTTGGAATTCCAAGATGCACCCTCGTGCACAATATTAGATCATTTGAACAAATTATTCCATGAATGTGGCCATAAGATTGATCATTTGAGTTGAAAGCCATGAATCCTCACACATGATAGCTCATTTCTGAGAACACTTTTTTAAAAGAATTGACGTAATACAAGTTTATTATTTTTCCCGGTAACTTGGTCACATATAATGAATCAATGCGAAGGTTTTCCAATTTTTTGATTTTTTTGAATTTTTTATGCCCGTTTCAACATGCGGTCAAAACGGCGGGCTTGACCGTTCCTAGCTAGTGGTTGAATCTTGGAACTTTTTTGGTGTTTATCTGATTAAATAGATACTTTTGTACCTAGAAATGATTTTTGGAAAAAATAAATAGCAAACTATGAGGCAGCGGCAGTTCAAATTTGACCCGCTTCGTGCTGAATCTGCGGAAATTTGACTTTTTCACCAGAGGTGGATCAAAACTTTTGACACCAAACTATTTGGTCAATTGCGCATTAAATATGGCCTAGTATTTTATAAAATTGATATGGTCCAATTTTGCAACAATTATTTGGTAGGTCCTTAAAAAAACCTTATTTGGGGCACTCAAAAAATGGAAAATGATTTTTTCGTCCAAAGAAAATGAAAACTCCCTTAGGAAACATTGTGTGGAATTCCAAGATGCACCCTTGTGCATAATATGAGATCATTTGAACAAACTATGGCATGAATGTGGCCATAAGATTGATCATTTGGGTTGAAAGCCATGAATCTTCACACATGGTAGCTCATTTCTGAGAACACTTTTTTAAAAGAATTGCCGTATTACAAGTTTATTATTTTTCCTGGTAACTTGATCACATATAATGACACAATGCGAAGGTTTTCCAATTTTTTGATTTTTTGAATTTTTTATGTCCGTTTCAACATGCGGTCAAAACGGCGGGCTTGACCGTTCCTAGCTAGTGGTTGAATCTTGGAATTTTTTTGGTGTTTATCTGATTAAATAGATACTTTTGTACCTAGAAATGATTTTTGGAAAAAATAAATAGCAAACTACGAGGCAGCCGCAGTTCAAATTTGACCCGCTTCCTACTGAATCGGCGGAAATTTGTATTTTTCACCAGAGGTGGATCAAAAAACTTTTGACACCCAACCATTTGGTCAATTGTGCATTAAATATGGCCTAATTGTTTAGAAAAATGACTTGGTCCAATTTTACAACAAATATATGGTAGGTCCTTAAAAAACTCATTTTGTGCACTCGAAAAATGAAAAATGGTTTTTCCGTCAATTTGACGAAAGTGGATCAAAAACATTTTACATAAAATCATTTGGTCAATTATACATAAAATTTGGTCTAATACATAGAGTTGGTAGGTTCGTCACAACAAAACTATTTTTTATACTTCAAAAATGAAAAATGCTTTTCTCCTGCAAAAGAACTTATTTTTAATCAATTACGACCTATTTATATGGTCATAACGTCATCAAGGCCTTTATTGCATTCTGATTGGTCCACGAGCACCTCACGCGGATCATGCATCGACCACCGTTGGATAGGCCCGGATCCGACGGCAGCCGTCTTCCCCCACCCCCTCTACCCCTTATCCCTCTCATCCCCCTCCCAAATCAGCGCAGCTCCCTCTCACCCCTCGTCTAAACCCTAGTCGCGCCCTCCTCCGTGCGCCGCCGCCCCCATCGGTTCCGCCCAACACCGCCGTCCCCGTCCACTCGCTCTCCTCCATGAGCCGGATCCCCACCTACTCCGGCTCCCCTTCCACTCACTCTCCCGTGAAGGCCGAGATGGACGTTCTACGGCCTCGCCTCCCGGATTCCGCACACCCACTCCGCTCCATCTGCTTTGATCTGATTCGATCTCGGCTTCCTCCCCAAGCCAGGCGACGCGAGACCAGCTCCGGCTCCCGCTCCGGCCATGGCGGCGACCATCCAGTCCGTGAAGGCCGCCAGATCTTCGACAGCCGCGGCAACTCCACCGTCGAGGTACGGACACGCCCCCATCCCCCATCCCCCATCCCCCGTCTCCTCGATCTGTGCGACGTCGGTCCGGTTCGTCTCGATCTGGTAGCGGTAGCGGCTAGCGGGTGCCGCGCTCGTGTGTGGCAGCGGCTTGGCATTGATTGCACGGCCGATCTGGTCTGGTAGGGGTCCGAGGGGCGCTGTCTGGGGTTTCTGAATTCCCCTCGGCTATATTTTTGGGGGGTTTAGGTTATGCCATATGGATTCCGCGCGAGGTGGCGTTTTGTTCGCTCAGATGCTGTGGCGCGTGCGATTTTCGCCTTGCCTGCTCTGGCATCTATTTTTTGGTTGTATCCACAGATCGGTTGGTTCGTTATGCTTATGCTCGGCTTGTGCTTGCTGAAAGGCGCTGCCAATCTGGGGCTTCCAGACTTGTCACTGATGAGTTGTTCGCCTGCAACCAGAGCTGTCTACTGCCGTGAAGAATCCCAGCAACGAGTATTTACATGTACAGGCTGGAATTATCTAGACAAGTGCATGTACGTAGAGGCTAGCATCCTATAGTACTACAGTAGCAGTTTACTTATCACGGAGTGCTACATGCATGGAAGCATCTTACTTCTCTCAAAAGTATTGTGATGTGTGCTGTAGAAAAGAGTGAACATTTTTTTTGCATGTGAAGAAAAGAGTGTATACATGGCAATACTGCTGGTCGCTGAGAGAAATACTCAAAAAAACCAGTAGAATTTTTGTATTTAGATTTTACTTTATTTTTCTTAACATGATGTTAAGTTATTTAACATGCTGTGAGGTCAATGATACACAAATGAAATAGATTTTACAAGAAACCTCTGACTAAAAGAAGTGAAAATTACTGCATCAAACTAATTTACACCCAGCGGTGCATGAACTGGTGGGTCATTTTGTTCTTACATCAATCACTGTTTTACTTTCAACCTTTATAATCAAGTTTTGCCTCCCTTCATGTCTAGTGAAGTGACACAATGTTCCTGTCATAATTATTGTCTGAAGCTAATCTTGTCTGAATCATCTCTCTTTTGTAGGTGTCTATGAAGCTTTGGAGCTGAGGGACGGTGGATCTAACTACTTGGGCTAGGGTGTTTCCAAGGTTTACATTCGTTTGACTGAATTATATACCACCGTAGAATTCTACACCATGTGGTGGACTTAAGTATCTTAGTGACTTCATTTGATGTGTGTATTTCTGTTAATTTTAAGCTTCTGTTGCTCTGAAAATGTACCTCACTGACCATTTGTCTATTTATTGTGTACTTCTTGGATGAGGATGTGACTAGTGATGTGACGCGCCAAGCAGTAGTAGGGGAAGGGGGTCTCCTGCTCGAGGAGGCGGAGTAGGGGCGTGCCCGGCTGGCAGCCCTGTCCTGCTCGTGGGGGAGGGGCAGGAGGGGTCTGCTCCCCTGCTTCCATTGCGACCGTGGCAGGTAGCTCCTCCATCTCCCTCCCCCTCTTCCTCTGCTCACTACTTCTTCTGCGAAGTTGACGAATATGTGATGCACTTGTCCCAAGGAATTTTAGAGGGATCTGTATGAACAAGTCATGTTTTTATTTTATTTTATTTAGCTTGTTAGTTATCAAACAGAGAGAGAAGATGAGCTCCTGCTTGGATTTTTTTCTGCCAGCACATGATTTGTATGTATGCAATTATCATCTTGCGTGTGCGAGCTGGTTCCTTGCTTGGGCATCGCGTCGATGACCAAGTGTTAGTGCCGATTTGTTGTGGTGGTGCTCATCTGGCCAATGATTTCTTGCTGATAATTAGGTGCTAAAGAATGCTACAGCTATATGTTCAATACACTAGTCATGCTCCTGCATACATGTTTTGTTGGACGAAAAACTGTACAATGATCTGCTCCTTGGGATATTAATTCTTATGATATATCTTGTAATTTACTTTATTGTAAAAGTTAAACCCACTGCACGTGTTGAGCAGAAATTGTTTTAGTTTGTCATACATAATTGCCTATGCTTGTTGGTAGCTATTAAGTGTATAATTCATCATGGAAGCATATGAATGTGATGGACATCATCAGATTACATTTATGTTCTGAGCTTAAAATATTTAAACTCGGTGTTTAGATTCTGTATCTGTAATCATAAGGTTCACTTGTAGTCTGGTCGTACTTAGACATATTATTGTTTGAGTTAAGTTCACCGAACAATACTTAAAATTTCAGGAATCAATGATGCCGACCTCATTGCTGGGCACTGTGCTTTTGGTGTATAATATGGCTGGGAGAAAACACACAGTTCCCTGCTGGTTTATTACATATCAGCCAGTACTGTACGGAGTAGTATATAATGACGTCTTACTGTAGTATGGCCGAGGCAGTGACCAGCTTGGTAGTTAGTACTAGCTAAGAAAATTCATGATGCTGGCTGGGAGCAAAAAGTTTATAGGCTTAGTTGTTGTATGGGGACATATGCATAGATATGTAACATGTGGGTTCCAAGCATGCTTCCGAGAAAAAGTAAAATTATATATACAATTTAAACATTGTACATCTACCGTTCTTGTGGAATGCAAGTTATTTTAGGTGTGTGTTCTGACTTCTGACTGCTCACTAGATGGATACATGCAGCTAGCTAGCAACCTAGCAGTAATAGTAAGAATACATGTGACTAATTCCCTCCCTATACCTTGTGATTGATTCCAGGTATATACAGATGGCATCTCTGTCTGGCAACATATGCACCTGATTACATTCTGGTGCATATAGTATACTTGAACAGTGTAAACATATAGTATACTTGAACAGTGTAAACATATAGTATACTTGAACAGTGTAAACATATTCTGATCTGAATCTTGTTTTGAAACTACTGTATTTCGTAGTGATGCATGAGATCTAAGAAGACATATAGACAAAGCAGTTTGAACTATTTCATTTGAGGGTACTGCTTAGTTTCAGTGACATCCTCAGCCACAGAACTGTATCTGATGAAATGACATAGTACTACATTTGTATGTTAGACTTACAATTAATGTGCTACATTTAGATCGACCACTTCACATTGCTTCATGAATTTGTAGATTTATTTGTATACGCCTCTACCATGTTGATTTATTTTGCTTTGTTTGCAATTTCCAACTATGCGTATCTCTTGCAACTTGCAAGATTTATATTATTTATGTTCTTGTCTTGTTTCCTTCTTGATTTGTCCATATATGCCTGACCTGTCCTGTTTCTCAACTATTCAGATATAGGTCTTTGTGAAGACTCTCACCGGGAAGACCATCACACATTTGAGGTCGAGTCCTCTGACAGAATTGACAATGTCAAGGCAAAGATCCAGGACAATGAGTGGCCCGTCCGCTGGTGCTGCTGATCCTGCTTGGATGGACATGCTGCCTCTTCCACGTCGGCCACATGACATCCATGGTGAGCTCTCTGCTGATCCTTCTTGTTCTCTGCTCTGCTTTCAACTGAACTTATTTCAGTTGGCAACTGTATACTGAATTCGAGAGTATGGGTGCTTGCTTGTGAATTGTGATGTTGTTCCCATTAGATTAGATTAGGTTAATTACAGCCACAAGTATTGTAGCTTCTGTCCAAGTGCACTTCATCTTGTGTGTCATCTGCAAGGCAATCAAGTTAATTAGATGTTGCTCTTTTCATGTTCTGCTTCATGCAGGCTGCTGGTGGACGTGGTGGTGATCCCCCTGTTGAAGGAGACGAGGTGGCGCGCCTCCTGTGAGGAGGTAGAGGATGTGAGCTGGGCTGTTGTCTGGTCGAGGAAGAAAGTCGCTGTCTTTACTAGCGAAACAAACTGCTGCGGCAGCCATGCTTGTGCGCTTATGATGTGCCTCTAGTTTAGTTTGTCGGTTTCTGTGAACCGTTCTCTGTGACGTATGATGTATTGCTGCTGTTAGCTGTAAATGTGTTGTATGATGAGTTGACTTGATGGTTCGTTTGAGGCTGTCTTGTGAAGGTTACTGTTAGTTAACATGAGTTAAACAAATACATACACTTGCTGCTATTAGCTATAAACATGAGTTGACTTGATGGTTCCTTTGAGGCTGTCTTGTGAAGGTTACTGCTAGTTAACATGAGTTAAACTATTACATGCACTGGGACCCATTTGACTAGTGGACCCATTTAATAAAAAAGAAAAATGAAACTGTTTAGACAAAAAGGCCATAGCCCAACAATAAAAAAGGCTGCAACGTTGGGCTTGGCCCATGAAGTCGACCAAAAATTGACAGAAAAAATAAAAAGACTGAATTGTTGGGCTCGGCCCATCTAAAGTAGTGAAATGGACCAGGTTGATTCTTATCAACGACCTTTTCATTTGGTCGCAATTTTGCCATGTCAGATTGCCACGTCGGATCCGACGTGGCCTGGGCAGAGAGCTAGCGACCAAAACAGAAGGTCATAGAATCAACGACCTTTTGTTTTGGTTGTGGAATTCCACGACCTTCTCACAGAGAAGGTCTTTAATTTCAGTTTACGACCGCCAGCTTTTGACCATCTGTTTTTGGTCAAAAAAAGGTCGCAAATGAAAATCAATGACCTTTCAGTGACCAATAGTGAGGGTCGCAAGTTGACATATTTCTTGTAGTTCTTGTATCCAATTCTTGTCTCTAAGTTTGAGATTGGTACATGTAGGTTGCTAGTAGTGTTGATTACTCCTTGTAGTTGATGCTAGTTGGTTTATTTGGTGGAAGATCATATGTTAAGATCCTATATGCATATTAATACTCCTCTGATTATGAACATGAATATGCTTTGTGAGTAGTTACGTTTGTTCCCGAGGACATGGGAGAAGTCTTGCTATTAGTAGTCATGTGAATTTGTTACCTATAATTTCAGTGCTTGCAGAGAATACCTTGCTGAAAACCGCTTATCATTTCCTTCTGCTCCTCGTTGGGTTCGACGCTCTTACTTATCGAAAGGACTACGATAGATCCCCTATACATGTGGGTCATCAATCAACTACGTTTTTAACATAATAAAATGTATCATTTTGTACTCGACGTGTTTTTTCTTACAACTTTTAATTATGCTACTAATGTTATATTGAATTAACTAATTAATGTGTGCAAACCAAATGGCTGGCTCAAATATATGTACAAATAGAGTTTGTGTTCCCTTTTCAGCTATGTGGTTTGTATCTAGGCATGTTTATAAATAGAATTTCCTAATAGAACACATATTAGTTGTATATTTAATAGTTGTCCATTTCATATATTTTTAGGTGAAGAAATATTAAAGAACACAAACAGAAAGTGTGGTCCTGCAGTGCATCACGCTGCCGGCCTTTTGCATTCACGCTCTTGTTTCTCCGCTCGGATGTCCTGTTTTGCTGCCATTGTGCGGCATCACAATTGTTTTATTTTTTTTCTTAAAAATTAGATGTTTCAAGAGCCAATCTATGCTTGAATGGTTAGGATGACAGTGATATTCCCAGCCAACCAGAGTTTAAGTTCTCAACTTGACTGGTGGTTGTATTTTCTTAGATTTATTTCAGGCCTTCTACCGATGTGCATTCAGTGGGAGCAGACGTTCTCATTAACTACGAAGATTTATATGACGAATTTTTCAATTTAAAGATGAAGTCTGATAGGGGTAGGATGCACGTGCGTTCATACGGGTGAGTGTGTGTACCTATGTATGAGCGTCTGCGTATGTTCGTGTTCAAAAAAAAGTAGATGTTTCTTTCTTTTTGGGTATATTGTAGGTTTAATTTTGTGTACAAACCTAAGTCTTTATTTCCCTTTTAGCACTATTGAATATAGCTATAACTATTTGAAGAATTTTTGTGGATGTCATATAAAAATGAATATCTTTTTTTTCTTATTTCTTATTTCTATGTTTATATGAAAGGAGTCCGTATCAACAATCTACTGCGTTTCAGTTCTTTTCTTTTAAAGAAAAATGGATATTTAAAAAAAAAAAGAAAAGTCAATGTGGGTTCCCAACTAAAAATAATTCTGCTCGTCCGGCCGGACGGCCAGAGCCTAATTTTTTTAGCATATGGCCAGATCCTAATTGATTTTCTATATAAGCTTAATTTATTTGTTGTGCTAGAGCCGAGCATATGCATTGTTTTTTCCTGCTTTTTCTCAGATGATTAGCGCCGCATGCTCCGTCTCAATCACGTACGTCCGGCAGAAGCTTTCCTTTTTATTCTATATTTTCTCAGATGATTAGCGTGACATGCTCGGTCTCCGTACGTCCGGCAGAGCTAAATTAATTGGCTATGGTTGATCCGGTACAAACACGGTACATGTTTTCATGTACATTATTTTTTATTTCTATATACAATGCATGTGTGCATACGTGCAGGACTTGCTGTCTAGGCCATCACGTCAGGATTACGGCGTGACTTGATTTCCCTATTGATAACTTTTTTTTCTGTTTTTATTCTAAAGATCCGATTGCTTATATGCATCAAACGTGTCAACATGAAAGTTCAATAGTACTTGTACATATATTTTTCAACGTAACACAAAAATCTTTAAATCTTAGCCGTTGTTAATCTAATCAAACGGTGTAGAAAATATTAGCATATGTGGACGAACGTGATGGCTTATTTGTCTCTTGTCTTAAGTATATAATAGAATAATAGATAGATAGATAGATAGATAGATGCCTTTTCTCTCATAATTTGCAAGGTATACACCAAGAGGGAGAATTCCGGCAGCTGGAAATCTGGACCTGGAAAAGGTACGTCAGACCACCTATTCTGCACAACTCCAAATGAGCTGAAACTTTATGAAGATATTTTATGGAATATATCAGAATTACTGGAACAAATAACTACCAGGGGGGCCACTAGGTGGGCACAACCCACTTGGGCGTGCCAGGCCCCCCGGCGCGCCCTGGTGGGTTGTGGCCTCCTCGACTCACCTCCGGTGCCCATCTTCTGGTATATATAGGTCATTTTGACCTAGAAAAAAATAACGAGAAGGCTTTCGGGACGGAGCGCCGCCGTCTCGAGGCGGAACTTGGGCAGGAGCACTTTTGCCCTCCGGCGGAGCGATTCCGCCAGGGGAACTTCCCTCCTGGAGGGGGAAATCATCGTCATCATCATCACCAACAACTCTCCCATCTTGGGGAGGGCAATCTCCATCAACATCTTCACCAGCACCATCCCATCTCAAACCCTAGTTCATCTCTTGTATTCAATCATGTTACCAGAACTATAGATTGGTGCTTGTGGGTGACTAGTAGTGTTGATTACATCTTGTAGTTGATTACTATATGGTTTATTTGGTGGAATATTATATGTTCAGATCCATTATGCTATTTAATACTCCTCTAATCACTAACATGTTTATCATTTGTGAGTAGTTACTTTTTTTTCTTGAGGTCACGGGAGAAATCATGTTGCAAGTAATCATCTGAACTTGATATGTGTTCGATATTTTGATAGTATGTGTGTTGTGATTTCCTTAGTGGTGTCATGTGAACGTCGACTACATGACACTTCACCATATTTTGGGCCTAAGGGAATGCATTGTGGAGTAGCAATTAGATGGTGGGTTGTGAGAGTGACAGAAACTTAAACCCCAGTTTATGCGCTATTCCGTAAGGGACCGATTGGATCCTAGAGTTTAATGCTATGGTTAGAATTTATTCTTAATACTTTTCTCGTAGTTGCGGATGCTTGCGGGAGGAAGTAGGAGGTTTGTTCAAGTAAGAACAGCACCTAAGCACCGGTCCACCCACATATCAAATTATCAAAGTAGCAAACACAAATCAAACCAACATGATGAAAGTGACTAGATGAAATTCCCGTGTACCCTCAAGAACGCGTTGCTTATCATAAGAGACCGTTTTCGCTTGTCCTTTGCCTCAAAAGGATTGGGCTACCTTGCTGCATACTTGTTACTATTATCGTTACTTACTCGTTACAAATTATCTTGCTATCAACCTACTCACTACTTACAATTTCAGCACTTGCAGACATTACCATACTGAAAACTACTTGTCATTTCCTTCTGTTCCTCGTTGGGTTCAACACTCTTACTTATCGAAAAGAGCTACAATTGATCCCCTATACTTGTGGGTCATCAAGGCTATTTTGTGGCGCCATTGCCGGGGAGTGAAGCGCACTTGGTAAGTGGAATTTGGTAACAAAACATTTATACACTACTAGGGAAAACATTACCAGTAGCGCTGGTTTTTGAGCTACCAGTAGCGTGGGCTCCAGCGCTACTGCTACGGCGCTACAGCTATTTTGTAGCAGTAGCGCTTGTTTAGGCCAGTGCTACTAGTAAGTTCAGATACTAGTAGCGCGGCATTGGAAAGCGCTACTGGTAAATGAGCGCTGCCGGTAATATTTTGGCCCGCGCCACTGCTAAAATTTATGTTTTTTTTTTCATATTTTGGCGTTGTTCATGTTTAAACAGATATATCTTTTATACAATAACAACTCATCATGAACTAGTCAGTTTAAATAGCATATTCATTACCACTTGTCATCACCACCAAAAAATGTTCGTCAATGAGACATCATATAACAAGATGGTCACTAGTCATAATCACAACTCCTCATTATCATCATCAACTCTAACACATTGTAGCACATAATAACACGTTCTAGCTACGACCTACTCCTCTCATAGGACCTACTCTACCCTCTCTTAGGTAAAATATCATAAAACAAGATAGGCATTGGTTCTCTATTAAGGAAATTTGACTCTCCATAATAAAGAACCGAGATCATCCTGTCTCCAAGTCTTGGCCTACGCACAATGTTGCTTCCAAGTAGCTCTCTACGATGGTCGAAACAGTTTTTGAAATCATTTACTATTATGGCTTCCTCGCTTTTAGAAATCTGGTATGGACAGGAGTGATGTGGATACTGCGGCTGACCTGGCCATGGTGGCTGTAAGCTCATAACATCAACGCGACCTCTCGGCAACATCAGATGAGGCACACAATCCATCGGGATTTTCTGTTCAAAAACATAGTAATAAGTTTGTAGTTAGCAATGTAGTTTAGTTTTAGAAGAATTTATGCAAAAGATGCATGGTTGTCGTAATAGTAGAAAATCTTACCATGCTATCTCCATTGATGTTACCGTAGTTCAACACGTGCACTAGTGGCACGTATTGACCATAATGTGGAGGAGTTTGATAATAGCTATTGTAATTCTCTAGATCAGTAAAAAATGCGATAAGACCATCTTTCTCCTTAGAAGTTAATTGTGCTTCATCATTGTAGTAGAAGGTTCTGTCTACTATTTTCCGTACATTTTTTGAATAATGAAAATAAGCTGTCAATGGAAATAAGCTGTCAAATATTTTAAAATAAACAATATAAATTACTTAATAAATATGTTTGAGAAACTCACACAGCGGTAGAACTGGAAGCGTGTCAACAAGGACCCAAATGGTCATATTCTTTTCGAAGGTGAGAAGCATACCCTCATGAAAATCATACGCCTTGCAAAGGGCTTCCCAATTCAGGCAACCAAAATTGGATAAGTTCACAGAATTGTATAGATTTATAGCAAAATCATAACCATGATGGGTCCTTAGTTCAATTATGTTTGTCTCCATGCTTTCATGATCATCAAAACCCATCTTCTCCAAGACATAGCGTCTTGCATGGCATGGGATAAGCTAGTCGAATTGTAAAAGACGGAAATTACACGTTGAAGAAGCAGAGAAGTCGTGCAAAAAATAAGAAAAAACACTTTCCGTTGTTGCGTACCGTTTCAACATCGAAGGTCTCTTGGAGCTTGATGCTGAAGCGACGACCTTCTACCAGGTGAGGCCTGTCGGACAGACCGCGCTCATCTTCGCAGTACTCGCACATAGCAAATTCCCTTTCGTCGTCAGACATTTCCTAATAGGTAATTAATAATCCATCATCAAATACATATCTAGTAGTTTGTAGCAAAGATCATCATATAACAACTAAAACACCTAAAATTTGTAGTTTGTAGTAGTTTGTAGCAAAGATCATCATCGAACCTAGTTTGTAGGAAAGATCATCACATAATCCATCATCGAATACATATATAGTAGTTTGTAGCACAAACCGCGCTCATCTTTTGCATCCAATAAGCAAATAACTAATAGGTAATTAATAATCCATCATCGAATACATATATAGTAGTTTGTAGCAAAGATCATCATATAATATCACTAATACATCTCGAATAATAGCTCCTCTAGGTTCAGTGGGCCGCGGTGGACACCCAAAGAGAATGAACCATCACAGGATCATAGCTCCGGTGAGATCCCCAAAGAATCTGCCAGGTATTGGAGAACCTGTCGTCCGCCAACGCAACCATGTAGCGCTGGACGTGCGCGTCCTCCTCCGTGACACAGTGATGTACCACCTGCGCAGGGGGACTCAAGCCTCTGCACCGATGCAGGCCCACGTGATCGCCACCAAAGAAGCTCCGGGTCGACGACGGGCTGGCTCCTCACTAAGCTGCGCTCACCAGAAGGTAGCACAACCCAGTACCAGCCCGGCGGAGCCCAGTCCCGGACATGGCCCCTCGGCTCAAGCAGGAGTCCTCCGCTGAGTCGACGACGAGGATGCGGGATAGGCATCGCCAACGTCGAGAACAAAATGCTTAATTATGAAAACAAAATTAATATACACTTAGCAAAATTCGGCATGACCTTTGCTAAAAGCAGGACATATCGAGCGCCTGAAATTTGCCAAAACGTAAACGAATCGACATTTCTGGCAAAACATAGGCCACTCGGATAAATATGACATGTCCAAAATGTGACATGTTCAAAATATGACATGTCCACTGCAAATTTGCATATAACAGGAAAAATTGCTTTAACTAAAAAAATAACAACAATTGCTTTAACTAAAGAAATACCTAGAATTTTGTCAACTACACCTTAAACAACTAAAACACCTAAAATTTTGTTAACTACACCTAAAACAACTAAAACACCTAAATCCCGCGCTGGCCGGGAAATCCCGCGCTACTGCTAACGTGCGCTTGCAGCGCTGGTGTTGTCCGGCGCTACTGCTAAATAGCAGTAGCGTGGGGTCTCTAACCAACGCTACTGCTAAATGTCTACCTATAAGCATTTTCCTAGTACTGATATAGTGTGCTGAAATTTATTGTCACTTGCTACTATGGAAAACAATCCTTTTTTGAGGGGTTTTTTGGGGTATCTTCACCTCGTCTGGAACCACAATTAGCTACCCCTCAACCTATTGCACCTACTGAAAATATTGAATATGAAATTCCTTCAGGTATGATAAAACAACTGCTAGCTAATCCTTATGCAGGAGATGGAACACAACATCTTGATATGCACTTGATATATGTAGAACAAATTTGTGGATTGTTTAAGTTTGCAGGTTTACCCGGAGATGAGGTGATGAAAAAGGTTTTCCCTTTATCTTTGAAGGGAAAAGCATTGGCATGGTACAGGCTATGCGATGATATTGGATCATGGAATTGGAATGGTTTGAAATTGGAGTTCCATCAAAAAAATTATCATATGCATCTAGTTCATCGTGATCGGAATTAGATATATAATTTTTGGCCTCGTGAAGGAGAAAGCGTCGCTCTCTCTTGGGTGAAGCTTAAGTCAATGTTATATGCTTGCCCCAATCATGAGCTCTCCAGAGAAATTATTATCCAGAATTTTTATGCTCCGCTTTCTCGTAATGATCAAACCATGCTTGATACTTCGTGTGCTGGTTCTTTTATGAAGAAGACTATTGAATTCCGGTGGGATCTTTTGGAAAGAATTAAACGCAACTCTAAAGATTGGGAACTCGACGAATGTAAAGAGTCAGGTATTAAACTTAAGTATGATTGTGTTAAATCTTTTACGAATACCGATGCTTTTCAAAAGTTTAGCACTAAATATGGACTTGACTCTGAGATAGTAGCCTCCTTTTGTGAATCATTGTAACATCCCAAATTTCCAATTTGGTATGTTATACATAGATCATCATTGCATATCATGTTTTATTGCATTCTGACAAATCCTCGATAAATCCTAAGCAACTCAAGGACCCTTGGAGAGAGTTGGGGATTTTCTCGAATTTTCATATTTGATTTTCATCAAATAATAAAAGGAGGATTGTGGTTTTAATTATTTTCTCTCCGGAAAAATATTTCATTTTAAAATAAATGAGAGGAGAAAATATGACTTCTCCAAAACAATTGAAATACTGGAGGAAAAATGTTAACATCATTATTTGGAATTTATTTGGATTTTATTTGCAATTTTTATTGCATTAAAAATATTGCATGTTTTCAAAAATATTTCTTTTTATTTAACAAAATGTTCACCCTATTCTAGATTTTCTAACTAGACGGGGAAAATTTATTTCATATTTTTCTGATTTTTATTTATTTTTCTGTGAATTATTTTCCGCGGAACTTATTAGAAAAAACTGCGCGACGCCCGACCGGGCCGAAGCCCAGCCGAGCGCCGGCCCGCCTCGCGCCTCTCCTCTTCCCGCACGACGCCGAGCCGCCGCCGGAGTCCGCCCCGGCCGCCCCCTTCCCCAAGCTTCGGACCCCCCCCTCCTTAAATAGCAC
>NC_057814.1:627954590-627962692 GCF_018294505.1 Triticum aestivum | reverse complement strand
CCGAGCCCCGCGCCCGAGCCCGGAGCCCCGCCGGAGCCCTCGCCGGAGTAGCCCGACGAGGTATTGCCCGATGCCGTTGACCTTTGCCGGTTTTCGTTTTAAAAAAAAAATCCTTCGTTTAAAAAAAAACCCTAGATCGGTTTTTTTGGTTTTATTATTTTTGCGAGCGTTCACCGAACTGTTCGTTTTAACGAACGCGTTCGTCGGTTTTTCTCTGTTAACGCACGTCCGTTATTTAACCGTTCGTCCATTTTTTCTTTTTCGTCAGATTTTCTCGTTATTTTCTCAGATTCGATTTCTGATCGAATCTTCGATTCTGTTTAACTTCTCGCTCGTTTATCGGAATCAGGCGATTCAAGCGCCTAGAGTTTCGTCTCGAAATTCTCTTTCCGTTTAACCTACTCAAACAAGTTTTTGCTACAGTAAAATTTGACCTAGATCCAGATTAGCAAACGAAGTTTCTTTCTTTCGCCGTTTGACTTTCGTTGCTTCTTTCGAGTTGATTCTTTTTGCAAACCGGAGTTCTTAAGTTGAACTTTCTGGTTGGATCTTTCATTCGAGTTTTACTTGTGCATTAGATGAGTACTGATTGTATGCTTGTTTGTTTGCGATAGAGTACCCGGAGTGTGCCGCTTGTTTCTTCGACTCGCTAGGTTTTGCGGATCATCAGCAAGGCAAGTAACACTTTGATCATACCCCGTTCATACCCAGTTTTATTGCATTAGATCTATTTCCTCAAACACTTGCATGATTAGGATCTATTTAAACTTTGGGTTTTGGGAAGTAGTTGAGGTAGTACCTATTACCTGTTTCATTTATCAAACCCTTGGGAGTTACTTCTACGTTGCTATTATATTGCCATGCTATGCTCGTAGACGTGGATTGGGTTTGAGAGAAATTCATGACAGATGCGAGATGTTTATTAATGGTTCAACTTAAGGTGGCAACTAAAACTCACATCTGGGTGGATTGAGGCACCTGGAGAACCCAGTGTTGTCTGTATGTAGAAGGTCCGCCACCCAGGCTCAAAGGGATCATAAGATTATTCATGCTAGTAACTTCCGTGTGCAGCCACAAGCTATTATGGGCTCTAGCATAGCTGAGTAGGTTACAGGATCTCTTGAAGAGGTGGACTAGCAGATGTAGGGGAAAGTAGTTGTACCGGTCCATCCAGAGTAAAGAGTGATTGTTTCTGAAAGACTGTGTCTCGGTCATCCGTTTCTCAAACATCATGTAGTGCGAGAATCAAGCGGAGGCGATTGAGTCTTGTGGGGAAAAGTGCGCAAACCTCTGCAGAGTGTACAATCTAATCATGGTTAGCCGTGTCCCCGGTTATGGACAACTTGAGTATCTAGTACCTGGATTATCATTTGAATCTCATCACTATGTTACTACTAATTAATTTTGTTGGGTTATTGATGATTTTTAATTGGGATTGAGATGCTGTCAACCATCTCAATGTTTCACAACCACCATGATAGTTAAATAAAATTTATTCCTTTGAAGTAGGATAAAATTGGCTTTTCGCAAAAACTGTAACCATAGAGCTTTCCACCAGCCATATATGCATGTAGTATAGCATTGTTATTGTTCATTGTTCTCTATGTGTTACATTGCCAGCATATTCTATGTGCTGACCCGTTTTCGGGCTGCAACGTTTCATGTTGCAGACTTTTCAGACGACGAGTAAGGTGCTTTAGGTCGTGGTCTTATACTCAGTGATGCCGCTGGAGTTGATGGACTCACTTATCTTCCAAGTCTTCCGCTGTTATCCTTATTAGATGGCCTTAAGCCATGCTTATCATACTTAATCTCTTTGGAGATATTCGATGTAATAAGTGTGTGATTGCTACTCTATTATAAATCCTCCATTTGTACTGTGCGTGTCAGCATTACTGATCCAGGGATGACACTGGTGCACAGCAGCACAGGCCATTTGAGGTCTGGTCGCTACAAAGTTGGTATCAGAGCACACGCTGACTGTAGGACACGACCACTAAGCTTAAGCCCTAGAAACTTCTCTCTTCTCATTTCTGACCCCTCTCCACTTTCTATTCTTTTAGGAATGGCGAATGCAAGGAGCAAGTTCATGCAACCAGATGAAGACACGCCGTTTGGTCGACACATGAAGGAAGTCACCAAGTACTTGAACATAGGAATACCAAGCATCACCGGAACCTACAACGCCACATTACCTGAAGA
Organism: Triticum aestivum; assembly: GCF_018294505.1. Taxonomy (NCBI): domain Eukaryota; kingdom Viridiplantae; phylum Streptophyta; class Magnoliopsida; order Poales; family Poaceae; genus Triticum; species Triticum aestivum. The sequence continues at coordinate 627,960,490 of NC_057814.1, read as the reverse complement.
GGAGAGCTGGAAGATTCAAGTTCTCATTCCAGGAAGAACGTTTGTGCCAATTACGGAACCCATGAGATTGGTTTTCGAAGCACCAACTTGGAGTTTAGGGAAGAGCATGGCCGCACACATCGCCATGGGACGCATTGGAGAAGTCTATCACCAGGAGCTTAAGGATACAATTTATCAGATTTGTGGACGTCGAGACGCGCAATGGGAGATGATCAAGACCAAGAAGGATGGATCAATTGCAGCTTTCATCCAGGAGCAGAACCAACATATTCGACGCCAGGAGAATCAGATGTGCACGGACAAGGAAGAACTGAAGAAGGCATTCACGAAGATCAAGGAACTCCAAGAAGAACTCAAGGCTACACGCGAAGATTACTTGGAGGAAATCAACGCACTAGTAGGGAAGATTGATGACCTGGAGAATAAGATTGGAGCATTCGTGGGAAATCCAGTGCCAAAAGCAGAAGTCGACGAATGCACTTGTCCGAATAACTACATCATCATCGACGACACCGACTCGGAACCAAGTGAAGACGACTGGATTGATGAAGCTGGAGCAGACATCATGGAGTCTTCAACGGATCAGAATTTTTAGTAGACCACCATATCAGTAGTAGTTTTCCCCCATTCAATAGTATAGTTCAAGCACCTTGTAACGCTAGTTAGATCGATTGTTTTGCCTTGTTTGAATTGATTGAGTGATATTGATTGAATTTGTCTCATGAGCATATGGGTAGTGTTTTCCCTCTAGACCTCATTCTATTCTCAACTCTCATCTTTTCTAAACCTATCAGATGCCTCCGAGACGCGACACCGGATTTGTTTTCCCGCCAGAGATCACCCAGTTGATTCAGCAATAGAATGCCCTGATGCAAGTGTTAGTTCAGAACCAAGGCAACAACAACAACAACCCACCGCCACCACCACCTGTTGATCACTTAGCCCGTTTCTTAAGGCTAAACCCGCCGGTGTTTTCCAGTAGCACCGAGCCGATTGTTGCAGATGATTGGCTCCGCAAAGTTGGAAGGGAGTTGACCACTGCAGGATGCACAGATGCGGAAAGAGTGCGTTTTGCTGCACATCAGCTTGATGGACCCGCAGCATCATGGTGGGAGAATTATACAGCCACGCACCCTATTGACACTGTCACATGGGACCAGTTTCAACAAGCTTTCCGTACAGCTCATGTTTCAGCAGGAGCTATGGCTATGAAGAAGCGTGAGTTTCGTAACCTACGCCAAGGAGGACGCACCGTAGGTCAGTATGTGGAGGATTTCAGTAAGTTAGCACGTTATGCACCAGATGACGTTGCTACAGACGCTGCCAAGCAGGAGAAATTCTTGGAAGGACTGAATGATGAACTGAGTATGCAGTTGATGGTAGCAACCTTCAACAACTACCAGGAGCTGGTAGATAGAGCTCTCATGATTGAAGGAAAGCAACAGCAGATTGAAAACCGTAAGAGGAAGTATGGACAAGGGAAGTATAATTCCGGAGCTCAGCAGAAGCCACGATTTACCCCGAAGCCGGGAGGACAGTTTCAGCATACCCATGGAGGAGGTAGTTCGCACAACCATAATGGCTCCAAGAATGGTAATGGGAATGGAGGAGGAAACGGACAGAACCGCACCAACCCATCTACCCCAACCAAGAGAGATCTAAGTCACATTACTTGTTTCAAGTGCCAGAAGACGGGACATTATGCTACTGATTGTCCCGAAGCCCAAAATGGAAATGGCAATGGAAGCTCTGGGAAGAAGCCGAACCCGTTCAACAAAGGACATGTGAACCACGTGAGCGTGGAGGAGGTTGAAGCTCAGCCTGATGCAGTAATAGGTAAGTTTTTGGTTAAGTCATTTACTGCAACCGTTCTTTTCGATACTGGTGCATCGCATTCATACATATCAAGGGGATTCGTAAACAAGTTTAAGATGTCCACCCAAGTTCTCAAAAGCCCTATGTTAGTAACCTCGCCAGGAGCAGAGTATATGGCCCCCCAAGGATGTTTTCAGATACCGTTGGCCATTGGTAGGCATGTTTTCCCCTCAGACCTCATTGTTTTGGAATCGCAAGGTTTGGATGTGATTTTGGGAATGGATTGGCTATCGTTGTATGGAGGAAACATCGATTGTGCCAGCAAGACGATTTTGCTTACCACCCCAGAAGGAAAAAGGATCAAGTATATATCCCGGCATATGCCGAAGAAGACTCAAGTGAATTCCTTATCAGGAGTTGTACAGGAGGAAGTACCAGTGGTGAAGGATTATCTGGATGTATTTCCAGAAGAGTTGCCAGGCATGCCACCAGATAGAGACATTGAGTTTTTGATTGAACTTTTGCCAGGCACAGGGCCAATATCTAAGAGACCGTACAGGATGCCCGCAAAGGATTTGGAGGAAATTAAGAAGCAGATCAAGGAGTTACTGGATAAAGGCTATATTCGCCCAAGTTCGTCACCTTGGGGATCACCAGTACTTCTAGTGGAGAAGAAAGATGGATCGCTGAGGATGGTTGTTGATTACCGAGGATTGAATGAAGTGACCATCAAAAACAAGTACCCACTGCCGATGATCAATGATTTGTTTGACCGCCTACAAGGAGATAAAGTATTTTCCAAGATCGATCTACGATCAGGATACCATCAGTTAAAGATTCGAGAGCAGGATATATCCAAGACGACATTTACCACCAGATATGGATTGTATGAGTATACCGTTATGTCATTTGGTCTGACTAACGCACCGGCCTATTTCATGAACCTGATGAACAAAGTGTTTATGGAGTTTTTGGATAAGTTCGTCGTGGTGTTCATTGATGATATTTTAATATTTTCCAAGGATGAAGAAGAGCATGAGGAGCATTTACGATTGGTACTTGAGAAGCTCAGAGAACATCAGTTATATGCCAAGTTCAGCAAATGTGAGTTTTGGCTGAAGGAAGTTGGATTCCTTGGACATGTCATTTCTGGAGAAGGAATAGCAGTAGACCCTGCCAAGGTTGACACAGTGACAAGTTGGGAATCACCCACGACCGTTGGAGAAATCCAGAGTTTTGTTGGACTTGCAAGATACTACCGGAGATTCATCGAGAATTTCTCGAAGATTGCTAAGCCCATGACTGAGCTATTGAAGAAGGACACCAAATTCAATTGGACTGAGGAATGTGAAGCTAGTTTCCAAGAGCTGAAGAAACGATTGGTTACCTCACCAGTGTTGATTCTGCCAGATCAGCGCAAGGATTATGAAGTTTATTGCGACGCTTCTCGTCGAGGACTTGGAGCAGTGCTTATGCAGGAAGGAAGAGTTGTGTCATATGCTTCACGACAACTTAAAACCCATGAGAAGAATTATGCTACGCATGATTTGGAATTAGCAGCCGTGGTGCATGCATTGAAGACATGGAGACATTTTCTCATCGGAAACCATTGTGAGGTGTACACGGATCACAAGAGTTTGAAGTACATTTTCACGTAGAAGGAGTTAAATCTCAGACAGAGAAGATGGTTGGAGCTCATTAAAGATTATGATATGAGATTGCATTATCACCCTGGAAAGACTAACGTAGTAGCAGACGCGTTGAGCCGCAAGAGTCATATCAACACCCTCATGACCGGAGAGTTACCTCAGGAGTTAGCCGAGGACCTACGCGAGCTATGTTTGGAGATAGTCCCAAGAGGCTATTTAGCGACGTTGGAGATTCAGTCTACCTTGATGGAAAGGATCAGAGAAGCTCAGAAGTCAGACAAGGAGATTGAAGAGATAAAGGAGAAGATGAGCAAAGGAAAAGCCAAGGGATTTCGTGAGGATGAGCACGATACCTTATGGTTCGAGGACCGCGTATATGTGCCAAATGATCCGGAGATCAGGAAGTTGATTTTGCAAGAAGCCCATGATTCACCGTACTCGATTCACCCAGGGAATACCAAGATGTATTTGGATTTGAAGAATACTTTCTGGTGGACCGGAATGAAGAAGGATATTGCAGAGTATGTAGCAGTTTGTGATGTATGTCAGAGAGTGAAGGCAGAGCATCAGAAGCCAGCAGGATTGCTACAGCCATTGCCGATACCCGAATGGAAGTGGGATAAAATAGGCATGGATTTTATCACATGATTACCCAGGACTCGTTCAGGCTATGACTCGATATGGGTTGTAGTCGACCGTTTGACGAAAGTGGCTCATTTCATTCCAGTGAAGACCACTTACACCGGTGCTAAGTTGGCAAAGATATACATGACCAGGATCGTATGTTTGCATGGAGTTCCGAGGACCATTGTATCAGACAGAGGAACCCAATTTACCTCGAAATTTTGGAAGCAGCTACATGAAACATTGGGAACCAGGTTGGAATTTAGTACAGCTTTCCACCCACAGACAGATGGACAGACCGAAGAGTCAACCAGATTTTGGAGGACATGTTGAGAGCATGTGCACTAGATTATGGATCTAGTTGGGACGACAATTTGCCATATGCGGAGTTTTCTTATAACAACAGTTATCAAACCAGTTTGAAGATGGCCCCTTTCGAAGCTTTGTACGGAAGGAGGTGTAGAACACCGTTGTTATGGGACGAAGTTGGAGACCGTCAGTTGTTTGGACCAGATTTGATTAAGGAGTCTGAACAGAAAGTGAGGTTGATTCACGATAGGCTCAAAGTAGCCCAGTCCAGGCAGAAGAGTTATGCTGATTCTAAACGAAAGGAGACCGTTCACGAAGTCGGAGACAGAGTGTATCTTCGAGTATCACCACTTCGAGGAGTGAAGCGTTTTGGAGTTAAAGGAAAGCTAGCGCCCCGTTTTATCGGACCATACAGAGTATTGCAACGTATGGGAGAAGTTGCTTACAAGCTGGAATTGCCCGAAGGATTGTCTGGAGTTCATGATGTATTTCACGTTTCGCAGTTGAAGAAGTGCCACGCAGAGATGGCCGAGATACCACTGAGAGATACTGTGCCACTGGAAGCGATTCAGTTGGAAAGAGATTTGACTTATGAGGAGAAACCAGTTAAGATTCTCGAGTATGCCAGCCGAGTTACCCGCAGCAAGGTTATCAATTTTTGCAAAGTCCAGTGGAGTCACCACACGGAGGATGAAGCCACCTGGGAGCGAGAGGAAGATCTACGGAAAGACCACTCCCACCTGTTTTCTAGCCAACCCGAACCTCGAGGGCGAGATTCATCTTAAGGGGGGTAGGTTTGTAACATCCCAAATTTCTAATTTGGTATGTTATACATAGATCATCATTGCATATCATGTTTTATTGCATTCTGACAAATCCTCGATAAATCCTAAGCAACTCAAGGACCCTCGGAGAGAGTTGGGGATTTTCTCGAATTTTCATATTTGATTTTCATCAAATAATAAGACGAGGATTGTGGTTTTAATTATTTTCTCTCCGGAAAAATATTTCATTTTAAAATAAATGAGAGGAGAAAATATGACTTCTCCAAAACAATTGAAATACTGGAGGAAAAATGTTAAAATCATTATTTGGAATTTATTTGCAATTTTTATTGCATTAAAAATATTGCATGTTTTCAAAAATATTTCTTTTGATTTAAAAAAATGTTCACCCTATTCTATATTTTCTAACAAGACGGGGAAATTTTATTTCATATTATTCCCATTTTCATTTATTTTTCTGTGAATTATTTTCCGCGGAACTTATTTAAAAAAAAAAACTGCACGACGCCCGACCGGGCCGAAGCCCAGCCGAGCGCCGGCCCGCCTCGCGCCTCTCCTCTTCCCGCACGACGCCGAGCCGCCGCCGGAGTCCGCCCCGGCCACGCCGCCCCGGCTGCCCCCTTCCCCAAGCTTCGGACCCCCCCTCCTTAAATAGCACCCCCTCTCTCTCTCCCTCAACCCGCAAGCCGCCGCCGCCGCCGCACTCACCGCCGCCGCC